>NC_058134.1:258644894-258740869 GCF_016433145.1 Gracilinanus agilis | reverse complement strand
TAATTTTTCTAGGACTTCATTCATCTCTCTTACCTCTTTCTTATTTATTTTTTGGTTTGATTTATCTAGATCTGAAAGAGGAATATTTAGATCTCCCACTATTATGGTTTTACTATCTATTTCCTTCTTGAGCTCTGCCAGTTTCTTCTTTATGAATTTGGATGCTATACCACTTGGTGCATATATATTGAGCAGTGTTATTTCCTCATTGTTTATACTGCCTTTAATCAGGATGTAATGACCTTCCCTGTCTTTTTTAATCATATCTATTTTTACTTTGGCTTTGTCAGAGATCATGATAGCCACTCCTGCCTTCTTTTTCTCATTTGATGCCCAAAAGATTTTGCACATACCCTTAACCTTGAACTTGTGTGTGTCTACCCACCTCATATGTGTTTCTTGTAGACAACCTATGGTAGGATTTTCGTTTCTGATCCACTCTGCTATTTGCTTCCGTTTTATGAGTGAGTTGATCCCTTTCACATTCAGAGTTACAATTGTTAGTTGTGTATTCATTGACATTTTTGTATCCTCCCCTAGACCCACTCCTTCTTATTACACTATTTTCTTTTACACCAGTGGTTTACATTGAGCCGGTATCCCTTATCCCCTCCCTTGATTGACTTCCCTTTCTGTCCCCTCCTTTGTTTTTCCCCTCTTTTTGTTTTTTTTAAAGACCAAATGAATTCCCTCCCCCTTCTTCTCTCCTCCCTTTTTTGGCCTCCCCACTCCCCTGCTCCCTTTGGTTTATCCCTTCTGACTTTCTCAGTAGGGTTAGATAGAGTTTTTTATCCGGATGGATAATAAGGCTACTCTTCCTTCTCTGGGTTGATTACACTGAGAGTAAGGTTTGATTATGCTCTCTTCCTCTCCTTCTTATGATATTATTCATCCCCTCCCCTTCCCATGCCCTCTTTGTGTGTAATAGAATATCTTATTTTTCTTATTTACTCAGATTTTTCTTAGTGTCCCCTACTATTCCCCCCTCTTTCCCACCCCCCATGTCTTCTTAGACCATTTAGTATCCTGTCCTCTCCCTATGAATTATTCTTCTGGTTGCTATAATAGTGAATATTATAATAGTGTATAGAGTTCACTACAGAGAATTATACATAGCATTTCTCCACCTAGTAATACAGATAATTAGATCTTATTTATGCCCTTAAAGAGTCAAGCTTAAAAGACTATGAGTTTTCTTTCTTTTCCCTCTGTTTCTTATTTACCTTTTCATCTTTCTCTTGATATTTGTGGTTGAGTGTCAAACTTTCCATTTAGTCCCGGTCTCTTTTGTGCAAAAACTTGGAATTCTTCAATTTTGTTGAATGCCCATACTTTCCCCTGAAAGTATATGGTTAGTTTCGCTGGGTAGTTGATTCGTGGCTGAAGGCCCAGCTCTCTTGCCTTTCTGAATGTTGTATTCCAAGCCTTGCGGTCTTTTAGCGTTGAGGCTGCCAGATCCTGTGTGATCCTTATTGGTGCTCCTTGATATTTGAATTGTCTCTTTCTGGCTTCTTGTAAGATTTTTTCTTTAATTTGAAAACTCTTCAATTTCGCTATTATATTTCTGGGTGTTGACTTTTCTGGGTGCAGTGTAGAGGGTGTTCTATGGATCCTTTCAATGTCTATATTGCCCTCTTGTTGTAGAACTTCAGGGCAATTTTGCTGAATAATTTCTTTAAGTATGGAGTCCAAGTTTCTATTAATTTCTGCCTTTTCTGGAATACCAATGATTCTCAAGTTGTCTCTTCTAGACCGGTTTTCTTGGTCTGTCACTCTCTCATTGAGATATTTCATGTTTCCTTCTATTTTATCAGTCTTTTGACTTTGTTTTATTTGTTCTTGTTGTCTTGAGAGATCATTGGTTTCTAAATGTTTGATTCTAGCCTTTAAGGACTGGTTTTCGGCTTTAATGTTTTGGTTTTCAGCTTCAATGTTTTGGTTTTCGGCTTTAATGTTTTGGTTTTCGGCTCTAATGTTTTGGTTTTCGGCTTTAATGTTTTGGATTTCGGCTATAATTTTTTGGTTTTCCTTTTCAATCTGGTCATTTTTGGTCTTCAGTTGTCTTGTCTCACTTTCCAATTGTGAAATTCTGCCTTTTAAACTGTTATTTTCTTGCCAGATTTCTTCCATCTTCCTCAACATTTCATTTTTAAACTCTTCCATAGCTTGTGACCAGCTTTCATTTTTTGGGGGAGGTTTGGATTTTTGTTTTCCCTCCTCTGGTGTCTGGATTTTCTCTGTGTAGAAGTTGTCGAGTGTTCCAGAGTTTCTCTTGATAGTCTTTTTCTTCTGGACTTCCTTATTGCTGGCCATTGTTAGCCCCGCCCCTTTTCAGCTTTGTCTTTGCACTCAGGGTCTGCCTGGGCCTTACAAGCTCCGGGCTCCCGCCTCCTTGTCCTCCGGTTCAGGCCTCCCGGTAGTTCCTGGTCTGCCCCTCTGCCCGAGGTTCCTTCAGCAGTCTTTGGGGCTGCTTCCACTGCCGCGCTCTGGTCTGCACCAGGTCCTCACTGGAGGTCCAAGCCTGGGCTGGAGATCGTTATCCAAGCCTAGGGCACTGCCTTTGCCTGCGCAGATGTTCTTAGGGCCTGCCTTCACCCCCACAGAAGGTAGTGAAAGTCCGTGGGCTGGAGATCTTTATTCGTACCTGAGGCGATGCCATCAGCATTTGGGAAAGGCCGTGTTTTAGGGGCCTTTGTCCCAGCCAAGGCGGTGCCTTCACCCACGTGGACGCTGGGGGAAGGTCCCTGCGAGCCCCCAGCCACCTGGGGTCCCTCGTCTTGCTGCACACAAGTACAAGCCCCGGGGCTGCCAGTGATTATCTGGTTGCCCCAGTCCTGTTTTCCCACTTGTGCGTTGGCGTTGTGAGAGGTCTGCGGTGTGGGGGGTGGGGGAGGGGCTTCTTCCTCTCGCATTTTAGTGAGAGCTGTTTCACCCCTTTATAGCGTGGAAATGCCCCGATTCTGCGTACCTTCAATGCTGCGCCCTATTGTGGGGATCCTTCATTCCGCTGGACTTGTTTTTATTTCCTCTTGAGGAGTCCTGTATGCTTCGGTCAGGAGAGATCGAGCAGCTGCTCCTTACACTGCCACCATCTTAACCGGAAGTAGTTCTCAATCTCAGTTTATTTTTCTTAAACAAGAGTCTCTTTAGCATTCCTTGCACATGGCCCTGAAGGGAAGTTCATCTTTGAGCTTCACTTCACTACTGAAGATACTTTTGATAATCTTTACCAAAAGTATCTAGAAACCATTTTTAACCTTTATCTTCCTCCTATCTGGCTCACCTATTTTATTTTTAGTTTGAAACAGAAGTAACTTTTACATTTCACACTTAGAGCCTTGAGACACAAACTTCAAGACAGAATCCAGCCCTTCTACAACTGAACTTCCATAACAGAGAAGTGAGGAGCTAAGGGAATTGGACAGGACACTATATTGGAGTGGGAGGGTGGGGGCTACAGAATTCCATTAAGCCAAAAAATAACCCATTACTGAGCTGAGGCCAATTCTGTCCCCTCAAAAAAGTCACTTGGGGCAGAGACCAAGGCCAATAAACCATAAATTGCACAGTCTGAGAGGAGGGGGGAAAGCTTTGAAATTCAGCCCTGGGAAAAAGGGGAGAGAGTCAGAAAGTGAGTAATAAAAGAAATAAGGGGAGGGGGAAAAAAGTCTGACATTACCAAAGATCTTGGGAAGAACAATAATCAGAAACTTTAGCAAAAAAAGGAAAAGATTAACAAAAGAAAATATGGCCTCCAGATGTAGTTAACAAGTTCAAGCATCTATGAATAAATCCTACAAAATAAAACAGCCCACCAATTGATGAGAAAAAAGACTGCATAATTTGAGGAAAACAAGGAATCAATGTTCTGTGCCAAAAATAAAAAAGAGAATTATGAGAGAAATTATAGACGCCACAGTAAAAATCATGTGGAGAATAGAACCTGAATTAGTTTCAACAAATAATAAAAAAAAGAGAATAATAGATAGAGAAAATAAATACAAAGAACTGATGGAGAATCTAGAAGAGAAGTTAAAACAATTAACATTAAAAGAAAATCTGCTCACTAACTAAGCAAAACTAGTGAATTTCAAAGACAGGGATGTATGGCCACAACCTGATGATCATCAGTCTCCCAGAAGAACACAAGTCAAAAAAACCTTAAAACCATGATCCAAGAAATAACACAAGCATAATGACTAAAAGTTCTAAACACAGAAAATGAAATATCAGTTGAAAGATTGCATAGTTTTAAGAAGGAAAAAAAAAAGTCTGCAAATTCCAAGACACAAAGTAGTTAAATTTAGCAATTCATAAGTGAGTTCTGAAATCAGGAGCAAGATCTTCAAATATAAAAGAGGAAAAAATTAATTAACAGAAGTCTATTCTATACCACCAGAAAATGTAGGAGGGAATGGAATAATGGAGCTCAGGCTGCAGTCAAGAGTGACTACACTGAAAATCTGAGCTTAACTATAAATGAAAATAGATGGACATTCAACAATTAAGAGGTGTTAAAAACCATTTTCAGAAAGAAAGCCAGATCTGAAAAGATTATTTGCTTCTCAAGACCCTGAACAACAGAAACACAGGTTGAACAAATTCAAGGAGTCATACATAGCAACAGCAATTGAAGCTAGTAGACACCAGTAAGAGATTAGGTAAAGACAGAAGTCAAGTGGATTTCCCAGTGGAAAGATAAGCCTAAGGCTATTATAGACAGAATCTTGAAATACTATGCCTACAAATGAACCAATATTTTTTGTGGAGCTATATTAGGAAATTGAACAGTACATGAAAGGGCAGAGGGGAACATGGATAGAATGTGAAATACTCAGATCAAACCAAGAACTAGCAATGAGGGGAGGGTGATGCCCCTGTGATATCTTAGGAGGAAAAGAGCCTTCAGGGTAGTTGGTAAGGAGGGAAGAAGTACTGAAAAGGAGGTCAAAGAGAGAGATGAAGCCTTACCCTGGTGTTGGGAAGGGGTTTCACTAATGAATGCTCCTATGGGCAAAGAGAGATGCTTTGTGAAGGGAAAGGGGAACCAGGGTTAGGTTTTGTTTGGGAAGTTCGAGGCTTTAAAAGACTTCTTATTTGAACTCAGGAGGGAGAGAGTTGGAACACCTGGATATAACTAGCACCTGGGGAAGTGGGAGAGTATGGACACAGAGAGGAAACTTTGAAGCCAATGGAGACATAGTATAGACTGATGGTGGGATGTGAAATCAGGAACATGAAGAGGGAGAACAGAGTTCTGATTATGGGGCAGTGCCTTCTCTCTCACCTGCAGAAAATGAAATTGAACCACAATAAAAAAGAGGAATTTATAGGGAAAATTCTACAAATGAAAGAAATCACCTAGTGGGAGAGTTCAGAAAAGATACCTCAGAACACTTGATTCCATAAAGAATATAAAGAAAAGAAAGCATCTAGATAATTATAGGGGTTATAAAATGAAGAATGAGAATAAAGAATAGACAGAATGAGAGGATGAATAGTGAAAATGAGAGAAATCCTCTCTGGAAAGGAGCAAAAAAAAATTTTTTTTAATTAATGAACAGGACTAGCCAATAAGGAAGAGATGAAAGGATATCTTCTTGATAAAGGGGGAGGGGAAAGAGATGAAAAATGAAATAATTAGATAAAAGTAAAAAAGAAAATGAATTGATAAACAAAACTTGAAAGAGAAAGAAGAAAATGAGAAGGGGAGTCAGGGGTGAGGGAAAGAGAGCCAGTAAGAACAGGTTCATTTTTTAAAAGATTAAGCTAAAGTAACTGAAGAGATATCGTATTTACAGTGATATTTTTAAAAAAACAACTTCTGAGAAATCAGCGTTAGAAACAAATGGAAGAAAGTTTAAATGTGAACAAAAACTACATTTAAAAAACAAAGACATACACAAAATAAAATTGAAATGAGAAAAAAATTTAATATACATCAAGTGAATAAAAAAAACAGGAATTGCAATAATGCTATCTGACAAAACAAAAGCAAATATTCCAAAAATAAAAATGATAAACAAGGAAACTATAAACATAAGACAACAAACCAGTATCAGTAATTTATCCACTCCAAATCCGCAAAGAAAACTGATACAAAGACAATAACATAACAGTGACAAGAGACTTCACTATCCCTTGGAAATTTTGTATGAGTTTAATAGAAAGATTTTTTCTAAAGAGGGAAAATATGGAACAGAATAAAATGCTGCAGAAGCTGGAGCTAAGGCATTTTATGAAGTCTTCTAAATAAAAGTTTAAAAATGTATTTCTCAGCACCACATGCTTTTGCAAAAAAAAGATTTTACAAAAATTACCATGTGTTTTAGGGCACAGCAATACTGAAAAGTAAATACATAAATAAAAACAGAAATAGTAAATACACATCCTACAAAGACCTTAGCATAATTTTAAAAAAAAAGTCATTGGCCTAGAGATTCAACAGAGAAAGTAGTCGAAACAATAATTTTGACAAAGTAGCAGGGTATAAAAACATTATCAGCTTTTCTATATATTACAAACAAATCCCTTCAAAAAGAGATAGTAAAAGAAACCCCATTTAAAATAACCATAAACAGCATAAAATACCTGGGAATATACCTAATAAGATAAACTCAGTAACTACATGAATTAATTATAAAATACTTTTAATACAAATAAAAGTGATATTTAAAAACTGGAGAAATATACATTTATACCTGGGTGGACAGAGTCAATAGAACAAAAATAACAATTCTATCTATTTATTCAATGCTCTCCCAATTACCAAAAAATTATTTTATTGATCTAAAAAAATCATTTGGAAGAACAAAAGGTCAAGAATATCAAAGAAACAGATGAAAAAATGTGAAGGAATGAAGGTTTAGCAGTACCAGATCTTAAAAAAATACTAGGCAGTAAGTATTAAAACTATCTCTTATTGGCTAAGAAGTAGAAAGGTAGATTAGTTGAACAGAGTAGACATAAAACATGTAGTAGCAATTTAAGTTTTGGGGATAAGAATTCACTATATGCGTCTGTCAAAAGGGTGAGTTCTCTAGTGCAGGGTCGAGGGAGGGAGAGAGGGAGACAGTTCATATATTAAAATGCAACCAAAAAACTGAATAAAATTAAAAGGAAAAAAAAGTCATTGGTTCAAGGACTAGAAACAAAAGACACAGACCGAAAAAGTGAGTTAACAATGAAATTTTAAATACTGAGTGGATCAAAGAATAGATCATGGAAACAATAATTATGTGAAATAAAAATTACAATGATGAAAAACATAACAAAATTTCTGGGATGAACGTAAAGAAATTTTCAAAGGAAAAAAATGTCCCTATAAACATAACAGAACATTAACAAAACAGAAAAAGAAAATAATGAACTGAATTTTCATTTTTAAAGTTAATAAAGGTAACAAATAAATGTGATAAAATATTAAAAATTAGAAGAGAAAGATAAATTAGAAATCTAAAAACAAAGAAATGGTAAATAAAACTAAAAGCTAGTTCTCTGAAAAGACTAATAGACCTTTCATAAATCTAATGAAAAGAAATGCAGAAAATCACATCTATAAAATAGCAAAGTGAAGTCACAACAAAACCAGGAGAAAAAATGGAATAATCAGAACTTGTTATACACAAGTATATGCTAACAAAATTGAGAACGCAAAAGAATAACTTCAAAATATAAAATACTCAAACTATGGGAAAACCAGATGGAAATCTGATATAACAGTCTCAGAAAAGCAAATAGATCTAACTACAAAAGAACAAAGGGGAGAAAAAAAACCAACAACCCCTGGTCCTGGGGGAGTCACAAGAGAATGCTACCAAACTTTTAAATTTTAAATAAAAATTGTATCCATACTTCAACAATTATTATCAAAAAGTGAGAAATCATCCTACTAAGATCCTTTTATGAGACAAATGTAGTCCTAATTTAAAGATAAAGTTAAAGATAATACAAAGAGGGGAAATAATAGGCCCAAATCATTAATAATGATAATAGTTGATATTTATAGAGTGCTTTCTCTGTGCCAGGCACTATAATAAGTACCTTAGAAATATTATCTCATTTGATCCTCATAACAACCCTAGGAGATAGGTGCTATTATTGTCCTCATTGTATCAATAAGGAAACTGAGGGAAACATAGGCTAAGTGACTTTACCAGGGTCACAAAGCTACCAAGTGTCTAAAGCCAAAATTAAACTCAGGGTCTTCCTGACTCCAGACCAAGTAATTTATCCACTATAATATTTATCTGCCCCAAAGAACAGACTCAAAAATGTTCAAACTACAGTGATTTATCTAAGAAATTACTTAAACTTTTTGGTGTCACTGACCTTTCAAGAAGTCTGATAATACTTAATGGATCCTTTTGTTTTTTTAGATGTTTTGAAATTTTACAATTTTAATACTATTTTATTTGCATATTTATATATAATTATTCACAACAAATAAATTCAACAATGGAAAATTTCAATAAGAAGTTAAATAAGAAAAATAAGTAGTGGGGCAGCTAGGTGGGTCAGTGAATTGAGAGCCAGGCCCAGAGACAGGAGGTCCTGGGTTCAAATCAGTCCTCAGACGCTTCCTTGCTGTGTGACCCTGAGCAAGTCACTTATCCCCATTGCCTATCCCTTACCATTCCTCTGCCTTAGACCAATATACAGTATTACATCTTTTTCTTTTCTTTTTTCAAACTCTTACCTTCCAACTTAGAACCAATACTGGAATAGCTGGAAGGTAAGAATTTTAAAAAAGAAAAGAAAAAGATGTAATATTTTCCACATCCAAGTTGATGACCCCCACCCCCATCTCCAACAAATCTCAGTCTAGGACCCTTTCCCCAGCACATGGAGAGTAGATGAGGGAAAAAAACTATAGTGTTAAAAAAAAAAAAGACATCAATAAAACTCTATAAACGAAATCAATACGACTATTGACATCCATGTTTAACAGAGAGAAAAGAGTCTAAATAACCAACACAGCATCATTACCTCTCCTCCCCAACAAAAATAGCTCATTTTAATTATTCCTAAAGAGCCACCTCAGAAGATACCTCAACCAATGTGAAGCTGACACAAGAGCAAAGTATCCATATGTGGGACATCCGTCCTGTCTTTGGGATCTGGCTGAGGTTACTCCAGGGAACCTGGCTCCCCCTGCAGCAGTCAGTTACTGTTTCCCTTCTACCAAGTTGCAATGGTTCATTGTCTCAGTAACTCTTCTCCTGTTTCATTCTGGCATATTTAGAACAGAGAATAAATGTGCATCTAAAGGTCTGTTTCATTGTTTTAAAAACACTGTTGAATGCAGCACAGATCTGTGATTTGGAATGCTTGTCCACTGCTAGCAAATGAGCCCAGAAGAGATGGCTCTGGGGCAGTTGGGTAGCTCAGTGGAGTAAGAGTCAGGCCTAGAGACAGGAGGTCCTAGGTTCAAACCCGGCCTCAGCCACTTCCCAGCTGTGTGACCCTGGGCAAGTCACTTGACCCCCATTGCCCACCCTTACCAATCTTCCACCTATGAGACAATACACCGAAGTACAAGGGTTTAAAAAAAAAAAAAAAAAAAAAGAAGAGATGGCTCTGGCAGCTCTGCCACATGTGGTGCTGAGTGGATTCTGAGAAGATAAGCCATAGGCTTCCGGGCCTAGAGCCCCAGGTACACTGAGACAAGACAAGGCCCGAGGAGAGGAAGGAACTGCCCCAGATCCCAGGGCCTGGGGCTCTCCAGTGCCCTCTGAGTACAGATCACCTTCGCTCCAGAGTCAATGCTCCCTTGTGCCCGCTGTCCCTCCTCTCCTCCACCTCATCACTTCCCTGAGACATTCAAGCCCGGCTGCTGGCCTCTCCATTGCCCCACAGCAGCTTGCCACTATTAGTGTGTCCCTGGAATGTGAGCTCCACAGGGGCCTTTCTTTGTATCCTTGGCACTTAGCAAAATGCCTGGTACCTGGTCAATGCTAAATAATGCTTGGTAATTGATTGATACCAACCTCAGAGAAATTTAAAGGTAATGTTTTAATATATTTATTTTTTCTGTCAATTTAGTAGGCAAAATATTATGGCAACCATAGTAAAAAAGAATATCAGGGTAGCTAGGAGCACAGTATGATAAAGCACCAGAACTGGAGTTGGGAGGTCCTCGGTTCAAATCTGAATTTCAGACACTTCCTGGCTATATGAACCTGAGCAAGTCACTTAACCCCATTTGCCTAGCCCTGACCACTCTTCTGGCCTTAAAACTGATACCAGGATAGTAGGTAAAGGTTTGGTATTTTTTTGTTGTTGTTGTGTTTTTTTTTTTTTTACAAAAGAGTATCCTTTGCCTTTGCATACTAATCTGTCCTTGAAACTAGTGTTTCTTGCTTTAAAAAAAATCTGATAAATTAAATTGACCATTCAGACATCACTTGATAATAAATTCAATAAACATTTATTACATGAATAATATGTGCAAGCCTGTCTTGGGTACTGAGAAAGGGAAAAAAAAAGGTTATACAAGACATGGTCCTCACCCTTTTTTCACCTATTAAGGGGGATATCTCACAATCCACACATATACAAACAAAAACAATAATACATAAATATTTAATATACAAACCAAGTGCTTATATGAGGTGTAAGGTGAGAGAAAAATCATTTCCTGAATGGGGATGAGAAAAGGGGGTTAGATATCGAGGACAGCTTCACAAAGATATCTGAAAGAGCACATTCCAGACCTGTGAAGCAGCAAATTGTAGGACAGGGGATGACAAAAGATCCAGATTAGCTAGAACATAGTAGAACAAGAAAGGAGTATGAATACTACACTAAGTAGCTAGGGTGCTATATAAGATGGTAGAGGGCCTCAAAAACAATTCTAAGGAGTTTAAATTTTCCATGGGAGCAGAGGTATGATCTGAGATTGGTCTGACAATGATATGAAAAATAGATTGAAGTGGGGAGAGCCATGAAGTAGAAAGAGCTATTGGAAAATGATTCCAGTAATAAAGAAAGAAAGCAAGCAATGAAGACCTGAATGAGAAGAGCAGCAAGGAAAAGCGAGAAAGAAATAAAGATGAGATATATAGAAGGGACAAAATCAACAGGGCTTAGTAACTGATGGGCCAGGAGGGGAAAGGAAAGCACTAAGGTTTCAAATATACACTACAGTATTATTTTACAGTCTATAGTAACCAGTTTTTTCTCCATATCTACCAGCAACACAGCAAGGAGAAAAGTGCTTAAGCTGGATAAGATATGAAGTATTTACATTACATAATATTTAGTTATTAAACATTAGAGTGAATGGATTATCAAAGGTAGCAAAATCTCTATTTTCATTCCAGACTCTTTTTTAAGGCAAAGACTTGTTCATGAAAGTTTTTAGCCATCCTTACTATGAGCAAGACAAATTAAGAATTTAGCCACCCTCACATGCATGTTTGGGTGTAGCAAGGCCAAACATACTGACTACTGTACATAATTTCTCTTGACAGATATTCTCTAAATGCATCATCAACATAACCACCTCACAAGGAACAAAAGCAAAAGTAAGGAAATGTAAAAGAAAAATCTGTTTTTTTCTCTTAAGGGTCACTAAGACAACCACTTAGTAAACCCCATGCAAGGGTACTTCTAGAACATTAAAAAAAAAAAAAAAAAAAAAAAAAAAAAAAAAACACCTCAAAGAGGTGACATTTTAAAATTGACATTTTATTCTATTCTATTTTTTACATTGTAAATAGCAAATTACTGCCATTTAGTTTTGAATTTTGTATGTTGATAATAAAACAATTAATTTAAAAGCAAAAAGGTATAGGAGACATCATCTGGATAACAGTTGTCAAATATGTACTTGTGGACAGCACCATGGCCTATCACATTCCCATGTAGGCTCTCTTTAATATAGCTTAGACAGTATTGGTTTTTTGTTTGGGCCATCATTTGACACTGTCATCTATTAAGTATTTCCTATATCCAGAACACTGTTCTAAAAGGCACTAAAAACTGATTAGTTTTTAAATTCTTGGTAGCTAAGGCTACCTAGTATGTACCTACCTAGTATGTATCTACCTAGTAAGTACCTAGTATGTGCCAGACACTATGCTGCTACACACTTGGGATACAAAATGGCAAAAGACAGTCCTTGCCCTCAAGGAGCTTACAACCTAACAGAGGAGACAACATGCAAATATAAATATATACAAAACAAACTATATATGAGAAAATAGAAAATAAGAGGGTTTGGGAAAGACTTCCTGTAGGAACTAGGATTTTAGTTGGGATTTTATGGAAGTTTGAGAGGTTAGTAGTAGGAGGTGAAGGAGAGTATTTCACCAGAAAGAATGACCAGAGTCAAGAGATGGAGTATCTTGTTTGAGGAACAGCCAGGAGGCCAATGTCACTGGTTCAAAGAGTGCATGATGTACTTATAAAGTAAGGTATAAGAAGACAGGAAAGGGAAGAGGGGGTTCTGAATGCCAAACAGGGCCTCTTGTATTTGCTCCTGGAGGCAATAAGGAATCACTGGAGTTTACCTATCAGGAGTGACATGATCAGACCTGTCTTAGGAAAGGTCACTTCAGAGGCTAAATGGAGGAAAGGTTGGTGAGGAGAGAGACCTGAGATAGAGACCCATCAAGAGACTATTAAGACAGTCTCGGCAGGAGGTACCAAGAACTTGCATTAGAGTAGTGGCAGCATCAGAAGAGAGAAGGGAGCATATGTGAGGGAAGCTGCAAAGACATCAATGGGTCTTGGTAACCAACTGATTGAGGAGTGAGAGACAGTAAGAAATCCAAGAGGACTCCTACATTGTGAGCCTGAGAGACTGCGAGGAACAGGGTTGCCTTGGACAGTAATAAGGAAGGCTGACCTGAGGGAGAAAGTGATGAGTTTTGTTTTGTCGTGGTTTCAGATTTCTTTCAGTCAACCAATTCAAGGTGGCTGGAAATGGGATTTTGGAGGCTAGCAAAGAGTTTGGAGCAGGAAATACAAATTTGAAAATCACACCATAAAGATGGTAATGAAATTCTTGGGAACTGATGAAATCACCAAATGAAGCAAAACAGAGGAAGAAGGCCCAGGACAGAATCCTAAAGGAATCTACTGTTAGAGGGCTTGATCTGAAAGAAGATCCAGCAAAGGAGACAGAGATGGAGCAATCAGTAGGAAGGAACAAACCAAGAGAGAAGAGTGTCCTTAAAACCTACAGAGAATATCAAGGAAGAAAGAGTGATCAGAACTGTCAAAACTGCAGAGAGATGAAAGAGAATGAGGATAAGAAAAGGCCATTGGTTATGGCAACCAAGAGATGATCAGCAGCTCTGGAGAGAATCAATGAGAGACACACATTAAAACTCTAAAACTTTACTTCATGTCCATAAAATTTGTAAGGATGATTAAAAAGGGGAACAATCATTGTTGGAAGACCTATGGGAAACCTGGCACACTGAGACAATACTGGTAGAGTTATTAATCAGCCCCATTATCCTGGAAAATAATTTGGTTCTGTAAGAAAAGACACTATGTTAACAGTCTGTAAGATCATGTCCTGTGACCCATTTATCACACTACTAGACACATTCTCTTAAAATTAATGTAAGAAAGTTCTCTGTGTTAGCAAAAATTAGAAACAAAGTAGGAGCTCATCAACTGAGAAACGGCCAAAGATAATGTGATATGTAAATAGAAAAGAATATTACAACACACCAAAAAATAAATATAAGGAATTCAGAGAAGGGAAATGTGTAATATGAAGTGATTCAGAGTAAAGAATGAACATATATGTGTGTATATATAAAACACCATAATAATGTAAAGGAAAAAAACATAGAATTTAGATCAATGCAATGAATAGATGATTGGACCATGAATGCAGAATAGCACACATGCTATCAAACATGAATGCTCAGTCCTTTTACTTACTGTTTTTCTCAATTACATGTAAGACTTTGAAGAGGAGGAGAATAAGTCAATAAGTGACTAATATTTTTAAGGGTCTCAATTTAAAAAGGGAGGAAATAAAAAACTCACGATATACCAGCAGGAGATTTTTAAATTTTCTATAATCTTGCTGGTGCATTTCTTGATCACAAACTATTTTTTTCCAAAATAACTTCTACATCCTTCCCAAAAACTTATTTCTTTTTTTTTTTAAAACCCTTACCTTCCATCTTGGAGCCAATACTGTGTATTGGTTCTAAGGCAGAAGTGTGGTAAGGGCTAGGCAATGGGAGTTAAGTGACTTGCCCAAAGTCACACAGCTAGGAAGTGTCTGAGGCCACATTTGAACCTAGGACTTCCTATCTCTAGGCCTGGCTCTCAATCCACTAAGCCACCCAGCTGCCCCCCAAAAAAACTTCTTTCAATTCAATTTAACAAGCACATTTCAGGCACTGTTCTGAGAATACAAAAACAAACACAAAATGAAAACTGCCGTCTTACCTCCAAAGAATTTACATTCTGGTGGGGGAACATAAATACACAAATAAATACAAAATACAAAATACACAAATAAATGCAAACTAAATGCCAAGTAAATTGGAGGATGAGCCAGAACACTAACAAATGAGATAAGGCAATTTGAGTAATCCTTGTTATAGGAAGTGACACTTGAGTTGGAACTTGAACAAAGTCAAGGATCCAAAGGGACAGAAGTGAGAAGCAGCATTCCAAGCAATGGGGATAGATTCTAATGCCACAAAGGCAGGAGAGAGCATCTTACAGTACTTATCAAGTCCTTCAAAAATCTTTTCTTAATCCTCTATGATAAATATTGGTATAAGTTACAGTTAACTTCAAAATGCTTATATTCATTAGTCAAATCATAACCTTAAGAAAACTCACAGGTAAATTCATATTGGTAGATAGCCTAAGAACTACCTGGTCCAAGGACCTTGTCTGCCATGCTAGTACTATCACTAGAAACAAAAGCAAACCACATATAACTTAGGGTTGCTGCTTTTTAGTCATCTCTTCATGGCCTCTTTTGAGGTTTTCTTAGAAAAGATTATTGAGCAGTTTGCCATTTCTTTCTCTAGCTTATTTTTACAAATGAGGAGACTGAGGCAAATAGGGTTGGGTGACTTGCCCAAGGTCAAACAGCCAGGAAGCATCTAGGCCAAATTTGAACTCAAATCCTCCTGACTCCAGACCCCACTCTCTATCCAGTGAGTTATCCAATGGAATAGGAATGAAGGTAATCTTGTATTAATCAGCTTCACAGGTTGCAATAGCCAATAAGCAGGCATTTACAAAACTTTTTTCAAGTCTGAAAAGACTTTACATATATTATATCACAATATGCCTAACAAGTATTAAGTTCATTTAACCAATTAATTAAATTGGAGAGTATAAGGTGGTTAGGGAGAACCAGACCCTCTGTCAGGAGGGCTTTCATACACCTGGGGTGTTCACCTGTCTCCCAACTCTTACCTGAGGCTCCAGAGAAACTACATGCCCAGTGGCCACAGCCCAGTAAAACTCTCTCAGGAGACTGGCTAAACCAGTCTGGGATAACTGAAAGGCCTCAAACCTGAAGGGTCTGGGGAGATGTTTGACCCAAGGAAGATTACTTCCTTGTTCCATGGGCCTTTATAGGTTATATATTATCTCTTAACTTCCATATGACCAAATGCCTTTTTTCTCTCTGACTTCTCTTCTGTGATAATTAGATTAAGTCTACACTGCCCAAAGGTGAGAACACCTCTAATTCTGGGAGGTCCATAACCCAACTCTAGTGTACTAGAGTCAACTGACTGCCCCCTAGGCAGTACTATTAGAAGCATCTATTGTGATTGGACATGCAAATTGGAGGTGGATGCAGGAAGAGATAAAAATGCTATCTTTTAAATAGGATGGTAAGTTCCAGTGGAGGCAGTGAGCGTTTTGAACTTGGTGTAGAAGGATCTCTGGTGGGACCTCAGGCGGCTTCCCTCTGAATTGTCACGTGGGTAAGTTAGGCTGACTTCCTTTCTCCTCCCTTGGCGTTTCTGGAGGCTCTACCCTCAAGGAGGCCCCTCTTGCCTCTCTAATTGTAAATGGCCTTGTGGCTAGAAGCCATGTTTAATTAACCTCTGTGCCCCTCTGCTGGGGCCTCTAAATTCTTATCTGGTCCAGACCTCTTGTCCGGGCCAGAGTTTCTCTCTCTCAATTTCCCTACCTTCAACCTTCCTAATTGTAAATAAACTTCCATAAAAGTCAATTTTGACTTGAGATTATTCTTAATTGAGGATTGATAATAGTTCAACCCTCTGGTGACCATCTTTTACTATATTGAACCCATAAAACCCCTTTCTCACCCTTACACTTCTAGCACTTCTTGAGTTTAGATTACCCATGAAGGCAGTGAGGTGGTATAGTGGGTAAGAGCACAGAGCGTGGAGTCAGGAAGATGAAAGTTCAAATCCAAACTCAGTGGAAAACTCAATCTTCCGTAGTTTTCTAGCTGTAAAATAGGGATGATAACAGTATCTACCTTTTAGGACTACTATGAGTATCATCTTTAGAAAAAATGCTTAGGAGAGTGCTTGTCAGAGGCACTATATAAATGCTTATGACTTTCTCCTTCTTCCCCAAAAGAAATGCATTGAGGTCTACTGCCCAATGTACATCTCCCTGTGCCCTCCAAGAGCCACTCACGGCTTTGATACCTCACACACTAGTGTTCAACAATCTGAGACCACAAAGCAACAAGAAGATAACTTATTTATATTAATCTTGAAAAACAGGTCATTGTAAGGGAAGGGGAGGGACAATTTGGGATTTTTTAGAAGCACTGAATTTCCTAATGTTTTCTAACCTTGTTCTCTTCCATTGAGGTTTAAAAAGATGAGAGAATGAACCTATGGCTTATGATAGAACAAACCTATGGTACCTGGTGATGGGTTTTTATAATATCTGTGCCATTTTCATATTTTGGGGAAAATCTTCCCCTGCCAAGTTATTATCAAAAGCTGTTTTTAATAATCATCAACATGGATTTTCATCTGACTGTTACAAACCATTTTTTCCTATTCTATAAACTTTGATATCCACTTCAATCCAAATGTCTAAGAGGTCAGTTAGAAAGTAACTTTTGCTTAAATGGTACAGACATCTTGAAGGCTCTTTCAGGCCCCCAAGAGATCATTCAATATATTAGAATAGTAATTAAATATTCAACATTTTAAGTTGGATAAACTACTACTCCATAGCTATAAGTTGTTCTTCTACCAGTTGTGGAAGAAAATTTTGTACAATGAATTTTATGTACAAATCTACAAGAAGCAAGTTATATTGCTTTAGAATATTTTTCACCTAGCCAATTCTATATAGAGAGAAAGAGAAACAAAGAAGCTACATGTAACAGAGACCTTCACTTTAAAGTACAATACTCTTTTTTTCTGTTCCATAGTTACATGCAAATGCCTATTCTATTTGTCAAGTTCAGGATAAAAACGAAATAAAAGAGAGAACCAGTGAGAAAAACAAAGAGACAGAGTCACTAACTCCAAAAAGCTCTCTCCTTAAGGTGTCTTCTAGGTCATAATTTATAATCTTTCTAAATAAAGAAAATTTTAATAATATAAAACAAAGTTACAAGGCTCAAGATATGTTAACAGTTTGCTTTATCAAAAGGAATAGTTACATTTTCATCCCATCCTTAGAGAATCATTTGTTTAAAATCATTTAATCTCTCACTGACTAGCTGTTAAAAAACATGTGGTAGGGCAGCTGGGTAGCTCAGTGGATTGAGAGCAAGGCCTAGAGATGGGAGATCCTAGGTTCAAATCCAGCCTCAGACACTTCTCAGCTGTGTGGCTCTGGGCAAGTCACTTGACCCCCATTGCCTACCCTTACCACTCTTCCACCTATAAGTCAATACACAGAAGTGAAGGGTTTAAAAAAAATCTGGTATTTCTTTTTTAGGGGTACAGTTCAAGGGGGAGAAAAAATTGTATATTGAAAACGAAAATATTTTTAGTATAGGTAAAATCAATCTACAGCATTTCCCTAACCTGACAATTTCATCATCCTAAAAAAAAGGACATAAAATTATTCTAAAATGACTTGTCCTTAAGGAAAGTATGCTATGTAATCAATGCTTCCTTTTCTAGATGTTCATTTACTATCTCTTTAATAATATATTCTGGAATTTTTCCAGAAAAGGAAATAAAACACCCTGGTCTACACTTTGAAGATTCTACTATTTGCTCTTTCTTTTTTGAAAACCAGGACATTTGCCCTTCTAGTCTTGAAGTATAATTACACTAAGGTGAGTACTCCTACTAGCAATATAGATCCTCAACTCTTCATTCATCCCAAAAATTTCAGATATCACTATAGAGCGGTGATGGTGAATCTATGACATGGGTGCCAAAGATGGCATGCAGAGCACTCTCTGAGGGCACACAGAGCAAAGTGCTGGGGCCATTCCCCTCCCCCTCTTCATCTGCACTGAGGACATTTTTTCATTTCATCCACTCCTCTGCCCTGCAGCCCAATGAGAGCACTTTCTCCCTCCTGTGTGTGGGATAAGAGGGGGTGGGGTGGGGAATTTGGTACTGGGGAGAGGGGGGAACACATGCTATAGAAGAATTAGAGGTCAGCAATCTCATCTGCTAGTTTTCAGTATCCAAAGATGTAATTCATCTGGCCCCATACTGAAGAATCAACTGCTGTTTTCATGTTCCTTTGATTGTTTACAGAAACTTGAAGGTCCTGGACACATCTTTTTCTGAATTCAGAAAATTGTGCCTATTTACTTTTCTCCTCTCAACTTGAAGAGCCCCTAATGTTTTTTCTAATTAGAAATCATTTTACTTAAAGTTGTATTGTTTCCTTTTAATTAAGTGGTCTTATTTGATTAATTGTGTTTAATGTAGAAGTTTGTCTTCCCCTATATTCCAGGTCTAGTCCTAAGCTTCCTTAACCAATCGATATGCTCAGAAGATTAAAACCTTTGTTTCCTCAGTTATTTCATCTTTTACCCACTCCACTGATAGTACTAAAACAAAAGATAGTACCATCTGTCATTGGTGTTACAGAAAGGATTATTGTATTTAGTAGGAAATTTATACCAGTGCAGCTTAAAATGCATTAAGTATCATAAGTCAACATTTCCAGAACATCTATTTTTTACAAAGAACTATATGAGATACTCTTGGGCTGATTCAAAATAAAAACAAAATATGATCCTTCCTCCTCTTAAGAAATACACAAAACTAAAGATGAAGGTCAAATGGTCACAAAGAAAAATTAGCCACCAAACACAGATTAATATATGACTGGGTACATTCTTCATTGATTCTTATAATTTTTATCTTTTTTCCACTTTATATTTACACTAATGGCATGGAGAAAGAGAATTATGCAACCATGTAGGCCCTTATCCATAACTCAGAAGCAGTTTTCATCTGGTCTCTGAAATCCATTGTTCCCATTTACTAAGGAATAAAACTCATGCAATGTTTCATTGCAATCAATGGCAAAGTTGACTGCAATCTAGCTCACTTAATATAGTCTTCCTTCTTTCACTTTATCTCACTATGTTATGTATGCAGCTGCTCAGCAGTCCCTCAATATTCAGAGCAAAGGAAGACTATTAGGTTTCCTATTTGCCACAGGAAATCAAAGAAAAAGTGACTCAGGAGAGGGGACTGTGCCAGAGGAGAAACTCTGAGAGAAGATCTACAAGTAATTAGAAAACTACTACATGGTTTCCTTTCAATTTTCAAATTTGGGATTTAAATGCCTTTGGGTCTAAGGTCACAAGCCTGAAAGTACATAAATTCCAGTAATGAGATAGTAAGATATAAAAGAGTGCTAAAGAATGATAGATACTTGAAGGATGACTACCGGTAATTCATTTAACAAGTTTTATTAAATACTTAGAGCTAAACAATGTGACACAAGGTTGGGGCGGGGGAGAAGAAGGGGGGTTGAGGAATGGGCTCCTGCCCTCAAGGAGATAATATGGGGAAAAACTCGGACTTAGAAAATCAACTACAAAAATAGAGAAAAAGATAATTTCTGGAATGAGGGGAACCAGAAGTTATCAAAAATCAGAATAGGCTTCCCGTGGGAGCTAACATCTATTATTTACAAGAAAACAAAAGGAAATGAAGGATTCCACAAATAAAAGTGAAGAGATTCCAGTCCCAGCCCTGAAAGACAACTGAGAAAAGGCCTGCAGCTGGAAGAAGGAAAAGCACATCTGGGTAACCACAAGGGCACAAAGTGGAGGGATGTGAAATGATACCTGGGTAAGGATGCCATAGCCAGGTTGTAAAAGGTTTTCTGAACACAACAAAAAAGGTTCTATTTTATCCTAGAGCCAAAAAAGGGCCATCAGAGCTTACAGACAGGGGGCACAGTCACACCTCTGCTCTGGGAATGTGTCTCAGGCAGCTGAGGGAAAGGAGTCTTAGAGAAAAGAGAGACTTGATAGAGAGAAGCCAATCGGGAAGCTGCCACTAAAGTCCAAGCAAGAGAGATAAAAGATGGGGGAAGGTGGTTTCCAGAAAGAAGGATACAAGTATTTTGTAGAGGCAAAATTGATCAAACCTGGCAACTGACTGGATATATGGGGTGAAAGAAAGCAAACATTCAAGGATAATTCCAAGATTACAAATGTGAGAGATTAAAAAGATGGTGACACCTTTAACAGAAAGAAATGAGGAAAGAGGGAAAGTTTGAATGGAAAGATAATGAGTTCTGTTTTTGGCACACTGAATTTGGGACGCCTGTGAAATATCCAGTTGGAGACCTACAACAAGCAGCTGGTGATTGGTACTAGAATTAGGCATAAAATTTCAGTATAACAAGAACACAAAATATTTATTTGCCAGGGACAAAGAGCCAAATTTCTCTTTTGGTGTAACTTGAAGTTGGCCTTACAATTACTGAGCACATTCTACTTAAGAGAACTCTCTGGTCATAGCAACAAGTTTCAGTTTCAAAGTTGTAAAAGAAAGCAAGTAGTAGGAAGAGAGGAAGAAAATTGTGGAAAAACATTTTTTCCCTTGCTTCTTTTCAAAAGTTGTGTTCAAAACAAATGCAAAAAGGAAAAAACGAGTAAGAATGGTCAGTTCTGACAAAGGGTACCAAGTATAAAAATGAGTCACATGGGTTCTTCAGAAAAGACTTTCTAAAAGGAGGTAAATTTCTGAGAAAGATAATGTTAAAAAAAAAGTTAAGAGCAAGGGTGGATGAAGGAAAAGTACAAGGGTACTCAAGTTCAAGAGAATGAAAACATGATGTAGAAACACAGAAATGCAAAACAGCAAGCTACAAGTCAGATATGACCAAATCAGCTTCCCTTTAATGGCCCACACACGGAACCAAGTTTAAGACATATGGTCTAAGTACTGCATTCATCTGCATTTTTATACAACCAACTCAAATAAGAAATATTTCTTCTACTTGATGTTAATGAACGTAAGAGGAACTTATATTCTTTTCTCAGTAAAATAAAAATTGTTTCTTCATCATGGGAGAAAAAAACTCAGCCCTTTTTTTTTTTAAAGAAAACATGGATATTTCCTAAATCCATTTCAGTTTCTTAGATATTTGCCATGGTCCTTTTATTCCATCAATAACTGCAAAAAATGGTTATAGCAAAACAACATGCTATACAACTGTCACTGTTTTGTTGAAATCACAAAAGCATTTACATTTCTTAAAATCTGGTTGTTGCTTTGGAAAATAAAATATAAATATCTCCTCAAAAATTATCAGATTCAACTCACACCATAGTTAACTTACTCCTTAGTACAAAATAACTGGATGATCTCCAGTTAAGTCTTTACAAATTTAGACGTGTTCAAGAGAGAGAAATTGTGTTAAAACATATTAGAAGTCATAAAATGTTTAGTGGGTACCAGTCCTAGACCATCTAAGGCAGGGGTCGGCAATGTATGGCTTTCGAGCCATATCTGGCTCTTTTGAGGGCCAGATATGGCTCTTTCTGCAGGAGCCATAAAGTCAATTTTTTTTCAGGCGCTGTTACAGAGTGCGCACTGTGAGCACTGTACAGCTCTCATGAAATTACATTTTAAAAAATGTGGCGTTTATGGCTCTCATGGCCAAAAAGGTTGCCGACCCCTGATCTAAGGTAACTAGAATTTAAGCTGACAGTACCCAGACTGAGAGAGGTACAGAAAACAGTGATTCTTTAATTTTATTTTTAAAATATTTTTCCATGTTTACATTATTTCATTTTCATACCTTCCCCTCCCCTCTCTCAGATCCAATAAACATTTTCACTGGGTTGTATAAATGTTATCACTTATACCTATTTCCATATTATTCATTTTTGCAATAGAGCAATCTGGTCATTTGTTTTTCTTCTGTGTTTCTATTTCTACTCCTGCAGTTCTTTTTCTTGATATAGATAGCATTCTTTCTCATAAATCCCTTGAGATTGTCTTTTGTTAGCAAAGTCCATTACATTGTATTGTTCCACAATGTTTCACTTTCTGTATATAATGCTCTCCTGGTTCTGCTCATTTCACTCTACATCAGTTCCTGGAGGTTTTCCCAGTTCATATAGAATTTCTCCAGTTCAGCTAACATGGGAAAGTGAAGATCATTGCTAATACCAAGGAAACAAGATTACCTTAAACCATATGTTGCTTTTGATGACAGAATGTTTAACTGATGATGCTGCAAATAATCAAATTGCAATGATTCCACCAACACAGTCATTTGATGCCAGATGTTGCAAATCTGATGATACAAATATACAGAGAGGTACATAGAGCATGGCCTTTCATAGTAGCCTAAGGTCCAAGTAGAGTACAAAGCAGAGACAAAAAAAGCTTCTTTAAAATCTTATCTTCTAAGGTCTAGACCAGTGGTTCCCAAACTTTTTTGGCCTACCACCCCCTTTCCAGAAAAAAATTACTTAGTGCCCCTGGAAATTAATTTTAAAAAATTATAATAGCAATTAATAGGAAAGATAAATGCACCTGTGGCTTCACCACCCCCCTGGATCACTGCAGCACCCACCAGTTTCCCAAAGAGGGCACTACCGCCCCCTGGTGGGTGCAGCATCGATCCAGGAAGGAGGTGATGGCCACACTTTTTTGTATTACATTCTTTTCCGAGTTCAATAAATAGTTTCATAATCTCCAGGGGGCACTAAGTAATATTTTTTCTGGAAAGGGGCGGTAGGCCAAAAAGGTTTGGGAACCACTGGTCTAGACCAAGACAAAAGAAATTGCCAAAGCTTACTTTGGAAAAACTGTTACAAATGCTGTCATCACAGTACCAGGCCAATTCAATTCAAGGATTCCTAACATAAGACTACCCAAAATACTGAAACTATCACTGGTCTCCATGTGCTCTGAATTATCACTGAATCAACTGACACTTCTTTGCTTATGGCTTTAACAAAAAGATCAGTAAAGATCAGTGCTAAGAGAAAGGTCCTGATCTTTGACCTTGAAGGTGGCAATTTTGATGTTTCCATTCTTACCACTGAAGATGACATCTTTGAAGTCACGTCTACAGCTAGAGACAGCCACTTGCGTGGTAAGAACTTTGATAGGTACATAGTCACCTACTTCATTGTTGAGTAGAAATGAAAGCACAAGAAGGACATCAGTGAGGACAAGAGAATATTGACCAACTACACACTGCTTGCAAACCCACAAAGGGTTCTGTCTACCTCTAGTACCCAGGGCCTGTATTGAAATTGACTCAGAAGGTTTTGACCTCTATAATTTGAGTCCATTTTGAAAAGTTGAATAATGACCTCTTCCACCAAACAATGGAACATCATCTTGGTGGATGATTCCATTCCTATATCCAAGATCCAGAAATTTCTGCAGGGCTTTCTCAGTTATGGGGAGCTCAACAAGAGGATCATTCTTGATGAGGTTGCTGTCTGTGAGACTGTTGTTCAACTTGCCATCTTGTCTGGAAATAAATCTGAGAATGTGCAGGACATTCTGCTTTCAGTATTAAAACTGCTGGAGCGGTTAGGTCAATTTTGATCAAATGCAATGCCACACCATCCCTCCCAAGCAGACATAGACCTTTATCACACAGAACCAGAACAACCAGTCTGGTATGCTTCTTCAGGTGTATGAAGGTGAGAGAGCAATGGCAAAGTATAACCACCTGCTTGGCAAGTTTCTGTTCACAGAAATCTTCCCCCTATCCAAGGAGGTATTCCTCAGACTGAAGTGAAATTTAACAGTGATGTAAATGGCCTCATCACTGTATCATCTGTGGAAAAGAGCACAAGCAAGGAGAATAAGATCACCATCACCAATGGCAAACCACTTGAGCAAAGAAGACACTGAGTGGATGGCCCAGGAAGCTGAGAAACAGAACACTGGAGAGGAGAAGCAAAGACAAAAGCTTACTCACATCCTATGCTTTCAACAAGAAGGTTACAGTAAGGATGAGAAATTCCAAGGCATAACTGGTGTTGGAAACAAACAGAAGATCCTTGATAAATGTAACAAATAATTTAACTGTCTGACTAAGACTAAGAAAAGGAAGAATATAGACATTATTGGAAAGAACTAGAGAAGATCTGCAATCTCATCATTACTGAGCCGTACCTGAAAGCGTATTTCTTTGGGATCCACCACTGAAGAGGTCAATTAAACACATCAAAGGAGAAAGCATTCCACACAGTTTTACTGAAAAACTGAAAGTTACTTACTAAAAACTGAAGTACTCAAATTTGTAGCAAAATAGTGTTGGTTTAAAAGTAGCATTTAAGCTACTGTATAAATCTGAGCATTCTAAATACCTGAATGTGTGCAAAGGGAGACAAGTGAACAACACTGCCCTTTATGAATACTGTAAGCAAATGGAAATTGTGAGACATGAGAGAGAACAAGATGGTGGACTCCTCCCACATGTCCCCTGAAATGGAGTAGAAATGGGAAGAGATGGGCCTAGCTTAGGCCCCATTTCCCCACACCTACATACTGGCACCAATTTGAAAAAATATATTAAGACCAGGGAAAACTTAAGTGTTTTTTGAAAACAGAGGGGAAGGAGGCAGAAAGCAAGAAAAGATTTAAACTTGGAAAAGGTCTGGGACATGGACTGAAGAATGTCAATTCGGTGGGAACTGAATGTGCTATGAGAGCTAAGTTACAGGATCAACTCAGCCTCTGAAATGAGAGAAAAAAGAGATGAGAACAGAAAAGGGAGGTGAAGACACTAAAAATACTTGCATCCAAAAAATGGTTATAATTTCTCCACTACCATCTTCCTTCTAAGCCTCTTCATGTTATGAAGGTAACTGACTACAAGTTCTAGCCCATCCTACTAAGCTAGAAAAGCTTCCAATGCCTTTTCAGCAATGTCACTTAAGAAAGAATCAATGTAACTAGACACAGCACTTTCTTTTATCAGGATTGCATCTCCCTGGTAAAATTCTAAGGCCATGGGCAATTCATGAAGACCATCTGTTAGGACAAAAAGGTGGTGTAAATTCTATTTCTATATTAGTGGAGGGAGTAAGCATAAATCTACACCAGAGACTTCACAGATGTGTTGAAATCTTGAAGTATGGTTAATATTTCAGGAAAAAAAAGTGTGTTGGAGCTCAAAATCATAAACCTTCAACTCGACTCTACAGAAAACTACCAACTACACCAGAGGTATCCAATTCATACCCCAGGCTGCAAGTTGCCTGTGGAAAAGCTCCAGAGTAGCCTGAACCAGATTAAATGTAATTGGGAAATGTTTAAAAACCAAACAAACAAAAAAACACTAAAACACAATAAATTTGTAGTTTTCTTAAGTAAATTTGCAATCTGCAGAGAATTGTTTCTATTTGAATTTGACATTAGGAACAAGTTTTAGAATATATATGCATATATATATACACATACGCATATAAATTCTGATTAGTTACAAAATAACCAAATTTAATCTTGAGACAAAAACAAGAATTTTTTAATCTACAGATTTTCATAAAATTTGCACTTATTTTTTATTTTAGATTCAATGGCACCATATCACAAAAAAATGCTATCTTGTTTCATTGGCCTTCCATTACTCCACAAAAAAATATTTGCTATGAATCAGACTGTAAACACAAAATTTTAGAATTGTTTCAGAACAAGAATACTAAAAAAAGTTTTTTGGAGAAAACTCAATCTTCTTGGTTTCATTCCAAATCACTAAAAACAAAGATATGTGTACTAATGTATTAAACATTTCAAAGGGCAACTATAAGCCCCTTGAACAAGGATATCACAGAAAGGGTCTGCAATAATCACAAAATGTCTGAAAACTTTTGGTCTAGTTCTTATCAAAACAAAATAGTTGTTTAACTGATAGGAAAGTTTTACTTGTGTTATTTATAATTTAATGTCAGCCATGGGTAATATAAGACAACATTGTTTAGGAGCCGATCTAGTTGACAATTCTCTTCACTGGCTATTTTCAAAGATTACTGTAGAGGAGACAACAGTTTAAACATGAAAGTGTGGTTCTAGAAAATAACAGTGCCTGATCACTAGATCAGGTAAATTGCACAAACCACTTGGGTTTCCAAAACAATGGGTGACTAGAATTCCTTCAACATTATCAACAAACATTTAAGAAGTCTTATTCTTTGACAACACTCCAGGTAATAACCCTCATATCCAGCACTTGTGTTTTACAAGACACCTTATTCACAACCACCCTATGATGCTGGTAAGCAGCCAATATTAGGCACATGAGAGTCAAAGAAGTGAAGCGACCTGCCCCCAGTCACAGAGTAACAAGCTAGAAACTGAACCCAGGCCTTCTGACTGCAAGTCCAATGTCCTCCTTATTACACAATAATGTTGTTATTTAGTCTTGTCCAATACTAGAAACATGCTCTCAGAAATGGTTTGCCATTTCCTTGAGGAGAGTGAGGCAAACAAGGGTAGGTGACTTGTTCAGAGTCACACAGCTAGTGTCTGAGGCCACATTTGAATTCCTGAGTCCAGGCCTGGCACTCTTTTCTACTGTGCCATCTAGCCAACTCCTCTGTTACCTCTCTGATGGAAAAACAGAGTGGAGAGGAAGCATGGCATGGCATCAGAAAGAGTTGTACTCAAGTTTTGCCCTTTCAAACACATACCAAGTGTGATATACTAACAGCGTGACTATGGACAAATAAGCCTTTTAACCTCTTGGTGGAGTGGCACTAACTCAAATAGAAATGGATCCACTAAATTGTGTAAAAGAATCCTTATAAGGTATTGGCTTGGTTTTAAAATGTAATATTATGGAAATATGTTTTGTGTGATAATACACATATAGCCCAGGTCAAATTGCTTGCCAGTTCTGGGAGGGAGGGAAGGAAGGGACAGACAATTTGGATTATATAAGTTCAGAAAACTTATGTGGAAGTTTGTTATTACATGTAACTGGTAAAATAAATAAATTTAAATTGCAATATCATATGTGTTTTATTGTATTTTTACTTTTTTTGTTAAGTATTTTCAGTTTACTGTTTAATCTGGTTTGCTCTGTTTGACAGCTCTACCTTAAAGCACCAGGTAACTCTCTAAAAGGAGAGAAAAAGGAATGATGTATCAGATATTGTAATTATAGCTAAATTCACAAGATGGGAAGCCTCCGGCAGAGTACAAACTTCATGATACAATGTTGGAGAGCTTTCAGACTTACAACTCTCACTTCCCATCCCACCCAGACTCCACAGCTCAGGTTATGGAGGAGAAGCTGGGCTGTGTTGGTGGAAGCAGTATCCGTACTCAAGAAGTACTGGCAGAGTTGTAAGTTCAGGTGAGACCAAGGATTCCAATGGAAGTAGAGTCATGACACTATTGTGTCATACATAGCCTGAAGAGGAAAAGGGGAAGGAGGAGGACTCAACAGGCCTCCAAGAATGGCAGCACACTTAGAAACTCTCACTTCCCAGTGAGTTCTAGCCTTCTCCCACATCTGGCAATTCATCTGCCCAAGCCTAAGCCTCTGCTTCCCTGACTTTTCAATGGTCAAAGCTGGTCCTAGCTGGATGCTGCACTCTTCCCCTCTAGCTTAGGGTAACTTCACAGCTCCCTGGTAAGCTATAATTCTCTGACTCCGCACTTGGCATCCAGAGCCTTTTCCCTTTGGCACCAGCAGTTCAGAGCTCTTTGGTGCTGGTGTCTCCAGGCTCTTCCCCCACACACACACACCCCAGAGGCATTTGTCCTTGAAGGGCTATGGCCAAGCTGACAGACTTCAGGAGCCTGGGCTTCTTTGACTCTGGAAGGAGAGAAGGGAGCTGATGGCTAGGGTATCCTAGGTTATCCTAGACCATGGAAACAGCTGAAGTTGCTTTATCTCTGACATATAATTTTCATTTTGGAAAGGTGTGAGGGGTTATAGGGACCAAAGAAAATACCAAGTTTGCCATCTTGTTGCTCAGAGTATTTTAAAGATAAAAAACAGAGACTGTCATATACCTGAGTGAAATTAAAATAAAATAAACCCTCTGTGATGGGTTCAGGTGACTAGCAAGATAGCAGAGTAGCTGCTTTTCCCAAATCAAAGCTAAGGAGAAATAAACCAGAGAAAGAAAATAATAGACCAATATCTAATGAATATCAACAGAAAAATATTGAATAAAATATAAACTAGCATACCACTGTATGTTTTAAAAAAATCATTCCTTAACAAAGTAAATATTATCTACCTAAAATCAAGAGTTAATTATTGTTTGTAAAGGAGAAATATTGGAGGCCTTTAGAGTAAGATCAGAAATTAGTAAAGCAAGCATGTACACTATCTTTACTATCATTTGAGATTGTACTAGAAATAGCAGCTACAGCAAAAGAAATGGAAAAGAAATTGAAAGAATAAGTATAGTCAGTAATGAAACAAAATTATCATTTTTATAGAGATGA
This sequence comes from Gracilinanus agilis, assembly GCF_016433145.1. NCBI lineage: Eukaryota > Metazoa > Chordata > Mammalia > Didelphimorphia > Didelphidae > Gracilinanus > Gracilinanus agilis. The sequence goes on along the minus strand of NC_058134.1, from coordinate 258,712,043 downwards.
TGACTTGCCTAGTGAGCTTTAGATATTCAACAAAAAAACTGAAATTTCTTCTATAAAATATTAAGATTAATATAAACACACAAATCATCACCTACAACAAAAATTCAGCAGGAAGAAATGGGGGAAGGGGGGGGAAGAAAGAAAATCCATACAAAATAGCTTTGGAATGTAGAAAATACCTGGGAATTTACCTACCAAGGTATTCTATATGGATACCTGTGCAAAATGCTCTTTTCAGAAATAGAAAGACTTAAATGATTAGAGAAATATGCATTGTTTATGACTTGGCTATGTTAATAAAATAAAAATGATACTATGTAAGTTAAGTTACAGATTCAGTACCATAACCAATTGCTAAAGGTTGCTTTATAAAACTAGAGGGAAAAAAATCATGTGAATAAAAAAGTCAAGAAGTCAAGTCTAGGGAAATAATGAAAAAAGGTAGGAAAAGGGCCCCTTGATTTCAAGATACACTCCAAAATAGTAATGATCAAAGTTATAGAACTGGTTAAAAAATTAAAAAGCCAGTGAAAATTCATTAGGTACTCAACATCCAGAAGCAATCAGCATAATGACAGAATAAGAAAGAAAATAAAACCCAACAATATGCTTCAATACAAGAAATATGTTTTTAAAAGTAAAGAAATCAACAATAAAAATAAAAAATGTAAAACACTGACTATGTAATAAGTAATTTTAATTTTTTGTCCTTTGTTTTTGTTTTTTAGTTTTTAAAATAATTTATTTCTTTAATTAATTAATTTAGAATCTTTTCCCATGGTTGCATGATTCATGTTCTTTCTCTCCCCTCCTCCTACCCCCTTCCAGAGCCAACGAGCAATTCCACTGGTTTTACACGGATCACTAACAAGTAATTTTAAAAAAGCAACAAGAAGGGGCCAGGTAGGTGCTTTTGTGAATGGACAGAGAGCCAGGGTAGAGCTATGAGTTCAAATTTGGCCTCAGGCACTTCCTGGCTGCGTGACCCGGGGCAAGTCACAACCCCAATTGTCTAGCCTTTACTGTTCTTCCTCCTTGGGATCAATACTTAGTATGGATTCTAAAACATGAGGTGAGAGGTTTTTTAAAAAGACATTTAAAAAAAAAAAAAGGAGGAACAGGAAACTTAATTGCTCCATAAGACAAAGCAAAAGGGAAATTGCTTACTATGAACAAAGGAATATAGAAATTGCATTGTGCTTAAAGGAACTATGGATAAAACTTTATTATCAACATTAGTAACATATCAAATGGCTAATGGAATTGTAAGAAGATATTGATTATATAATGATTATATAAGACTTTCATGTCCCTCTACAAGAACTAAGCAAAATTAACATAAGTAAAAAGGGAAATATAAAACTAAAGAAACTTTTTGGAGAATTTAGAGTTATAGAGTATCCTGAATTGGAATATTACAGAATATACATATTTCTCAGTATTATATGCTATCTTACCAAAAGCAGATGTGTCCTAAGGCACTGAAAAATTATAAGTAGATATAAAAGAGAAAAACAGTAAATACAACTTAACAGACTAATAACATAATAAAATACTACTTGATAGAGAGAGAACAAGCAGTTAAGACCTAAGTGAAGACTTAATAACAGATAAGACTTAATAAGAGATAAGAAATTGATCAAAAATCAAGTCAAATAAGCACTATGTGAAAGAATGATAATGACGAAACATACCAAAATTTCTTGGGATGTAGCGAAAACAGTCCTCAGAGGAAGAATTCTCTCTCTGAAAGTATATATTAACAAAAAAGCCAAAGAGATTAATGAAACAAGCTAAAAAAATCAACTAACACATGTAAAATTTGCAAAAAGTGAAAAAATTTTAAATTAGAGAAAACTGAAAAAAAGAAAAACAAATTGGCTAAGGTTATGAAACTAAAGGCTAATTCTTTGGGGAAAAAAATTGATGAACTTTTTACCTAACCTGGTCAAAAAAGAATAAAACAGATTATCAAGATTAAAAATTAACTAGGCAAAAAAATGACCATAGAGAAAATGAAAAGAAATCTCAAACCCACTATACACAAGCATGTTGTTCAATCCTTTCACTTCTTTATGACCCCACATTTGGGATTTTTTCGACAAAGATGCTGAAATAGTCTGTCATTTCCTTCTCCAGCTCATTTTACAAATGAGGAAATTGAGGCAAACAGGGTTAAGTGACTCACCCAGTGTCACATAAATAGTATCTGAGCATACAAGTATAATATATAAAAACTTAGAATTTAAAAAGAAATATTATATACAAAAATGTGAAATATCCAAATTAACAGAACCTGAAATGGAGACCATAAGTAAATCCATCTCAGAAAAGAACCTGAACAAGCCAAAAAAGGACCTATTTCAGGTAAATTGTGGGTCCTGACAATTTTACAAAGAAAATCTATCAACTATTAAGGGGAAATTGATACATATTTCATATGTATTTTATAAAATATTCTCAAAATTGAGAAAGAAAATACTTGCAAATTTCTTTTATGAAATAAATATAGTCCTAATACCTAAACCAAAAATAACTATAGATCAATATTCTCAATGACTACAAACTACATAAAATCCTAGCAAAATGAAAACAATATTTTTAAAAAAATACTCATTATGACTAACCTGGGCTTAAATATGAGATTCAAAGATGTATAGGAATAAATCAGGGTATCCTCTTTCCTCACTGTTATATAGTTCTAAAAAATGCCAGCAATAGCAGGAAGATTTCAAAAATAAATCAAAGGTACAAACATCAGTAAGAGGAGATAAACTATCTTTCCTTATCTGCTGCTGGCATGATGGCTTACTTAGAAAACCCTAAAAAAATCAGTGAAGAAATAAATGACAGCATCAGTAAAGTAACAAAAAACAAACAAAAACAAACCCACAAAAATGGGTAGTATTTCTATATGGCAATATCAAAATCCAGGAGAAAAATAACAGAAGGAAATAGCAAATCAATTATAAAATACATAAATTATCTGGGTCTCAATCAACAATGGTGAACTCAAAAGTTGGAAAAAAAGAATGACTGAAAAATGTTAAAATTTTTTAGGATCAAAACAAAAGATTCAATGATACCTGAAGACAAAAGAACAGTTTTAAAAATTAACAGGCAGATGCATGTTCAGAAAGAGATCTGCAGCTAATTTAAGTAACTACTTCAGGACAATCCAAGTAAGTAGTCCTCACTTTAAAAAAAAAAAAAACTCTTCCTTTTATTATATTGCTTTTACTTCAAATAGAGCCCTTCTTTTCTTTTATAGTACGTTGAGCAGAAAGATAGCTGATCAATACCTTAACTATAATTCTTCCTGACCTGAATACTTTTAATAGTTCTCTTCTGTGGGTATATCTTATTTTAGAAAAATTCTTTATTATAAAATTCTTTAATATAATACACAAATTACCAGCATCAAAAATGAAAAGGGGAATACACTGCCAATGAAGATGAAATTAAAGTAATTATTGGGAGCTACTTTGCTAGTTACATACCAATAAAACTAACAATCTAAATAAAATTGAAGTACAGTTACAAAAATATAAATTTCCTAGATTAACAAAAGGGGAAATAGAATACTTAAACAATGCTCTCTTAGAAAAAGAAATCAAACAAGCCATTAATGAGCTCCCTAAGAAAAAATCTCCAGGACCATTTAGATTTGAAGTGAATTCTACCAAATATTTAAAGAGCAACTAATTCCAATTCTATATAAATTCTTTAAAAAAAAAAAAAAGACAAAACACGTGTTCTACCAAATTCCTTTTATGACACAAATATAGTTTTGATACTTAAACCCAAAAGAGTAAAACTAGAAAAAGAAAACTACAGGTTTCGTTTGCCTAATGAAAATTGATGCAAAAAAAAATGTTAATAAAACACTAGCAAGGAGATTACAGCAATATATTACAAAGATCGTACACTATGACCTGGCAGGTTTTATATTAAGAATGAAGGGCTGGAGGCAGCTGGGTAGCTCAGTGGATTGAGAGTCAGGCCTAGAGACAGGAGGTCCTAGGTTCAAATCTGGCCTCAGACATTTCCCAGCTGTGTGATCCTGGGCAAGTCACTTGACCCCCATTGCCCACCCTTACCACTCTTCCACCTATGAGCCAATACACAGAAGTTAAGGGTTTAAAAAAAAAGAATTAAAAAAAAAAAAAAATGAAGGGCTGGGTTCAATATTAGGAAAATTCTAAACATCAATAACAAAAACAACAAAATTCATATAACTATCTCAACATATTGAGAAAAGGCTTCAGACCCATTAAAACACCCATTCTTATTAAAAACACAAAAATGCATAGGAATAATGCCACCTAAGCTAAGTTGACAAAAAAAAAAAAGAAAAATGACAAATGCTAGAGGGAAAGTGAAAAAAAGATCCATATATGCAAAAATATTTATAATGGCTTTTTATAGCACCAAAGAATAGGTAATTGAAGGCATGCCTATGAGCTAGACAATGGCTGTACAAGTTGTAGTATATGACAGGAAGAGAGATAATCCACTATAAAAGAATTAGTTACTCTGATAAACATAATGATCCATGACAATTCCAAAGGATTCATGATTAAAAAAAATATTCTATCCATCTCCGGAGAGAAAACTGATACACTGAGTACAAATTGAAACATTTATTTCAATTTTTACTTTTCTTGCTTTTTTTTCATTTTGGGGGGCCACATGGAAATGTTTTCTAGGACTTCACATGTATAATAGATATCATGTTGCTTGCCTTTGCAACGGGTGAGGGAGGAGCTGGAGAGTGGAAAATAATTGGAAAATAATTGGAATTAAAATTTAAAAATAAGTTAAAATTTTAAAAACAAAATTTTTAAAATTAATTTTTAAAACAGCTTGAAGGTAATAGGAATTGTTACTCATGGGTTTACTCTAAAATTTTCCTTTAATTAATAAATTCTTGATGCTTTTGGAGTTTTGTTTATGGATTAATGAACTACTTGACAGAGGAAAAAGGAATAAAGGTAAATTATGGGTACTAATAATGATAAATGACAACATAAAAAATTGAAAAATTCAGAACAGATCCATGAGGTGGTAATTATTTGTATTACAAAATGTAAAGAAAGATTCCGAGGAGACTAGTTCATATGATATATTTTAAATGATATAATCAAAAGATGTCCTTTTCCAGAACATGTCTATTGTGCAAATTTGATCCACTGTTTATTTTTCAACCATTCTACATTTTTGCTCTTGATTGATTCCTAAGTTATCAGACTTAGTAGTGGAACCAAAGACCTGATATAGAATTAAAAAGCTCTGGCTACTAGAACATTTATTTCTAATTCCTATGGGGTCTATTTACTCTGGCCTACTTTCAAGTGATCTGGTGATTTTTTTTTTTTTTTTACTCCGCAAAGAGAACTATAGAACAGAAAGGAACAAGTATTTCTTAAGCATCTACCATGTCCCCCATACTGTGGTAAGCACTTTACAAAATACCTCACTTGATCCTCACAACAAAGCTGTGAAGAAAGTACTATTATCATCCCTGCTTACAGTTTAGGAAACTGAGGCAGGCAAAGGTTAAGTTCATTGCCCACAGTCATATATCTAGGAAGAATCTAAAGCTTTATTTGAACTCCTGTCTTCCTGACTCCAGTCCCAGTACCCTATCCATGGACCCATCTAGTTGCCAACTAGGAAACTGCTGACTAAAGTTTTACACTTGTTTTTCTGACTGTCAAGTCCTTTATTTCCTGATTTGGTCCACTGTATACTTTATTTTTGTAAGAGCTATGTTTACTTACTCACTGGCATACTAATCAACACATATGCCTACTAAATTTCATTATTCGCTGACATTGCCCTCATTGACCATTTTGTCAAGCTCATTTTTTGGTATAACAATAAGTACAGTTATAGCCACCATTTAGTAGACCTCATGATGTACATGGCCTCCAAAGAGTAAAGTGGAAAGTTGTGGATCTTCATCCCCAGCCAAAAAAAGAGTAGTTCTACCACTGGGGAGCCCACATCCATAATAACCTATGTCCCTATGCTGGGGATCCCATGCCCTGTTCACATCCCTGCCCCAAGCACCCCCTGTAGTGGGGAGGAGGAGTATAGAGTCCTATCTTGTGTACCATCAATAAAGTCATCACATTCAGGGCCAAAAAATTTTTTTTCATTATTTTTCTGACTATAATTCCATTAACCAAAACTACTGTGACCTCTAAAAACTAACTACCAAAATACTAACATCTCCAAGGATCTATCAAGCTGCCTTTTTCAAATTTAACAAGTACTCCTATTATTCTAACATCCTGAAAAATTAACAAAATGTTCAACTACTCTGAGTCTAAAACCAATCCCTAGTGAAATGTGTTGCTGTAATTTATGGGCAATACTCAACTATATATAATGAAATACAACTTTCTACCAACTTCCTACAAATAAGACCTAGATCAATGGTTTTCAAAATTCTGAAACTGTAGATCCCTTCAGCCTTTTCCACTATTATAGAATATTTGCTAAAGATGGAGTATGAAAATCAAAGACAACTAATTAGAATAAGGCCTTGATTTTAAAGTTTGGTGTCTATCACATTTTTCTTTCATGTGCTATCTGTAAAAGATGGAAGGAAAAAAGTTTTAAGTCAGCAGACATTTTTATTAAAAAATTCAACTCAAAGTATTTATCAAGTATCTACCACATATAACGCATTCTGTGAGGCATTAAGGGAGAATCAAAGTATAAATAAGAAAATGCCTGTCCTCACACAGCTTTTAGTTTAATAGGGAAAAGCAGTGAATACATAGGTTATGATAAAAAGGCATACACTTTGGACCACAAGAGTAATCTGGTTTGACTAACTAGGTCTAGAAATCATTGCACAGCAGAGAACATGAAAACAGACTAGAAAAGCGCTAGTTGTTCTGTGTGAAGGGTCCTGAATCCCAGGCAAAGAAATATGAACTTTACTTTTAGTGTACAGTGGAAAACCACTGAAAGTTTGAGCAGAAACTCCTGTCCAGATTTATGCCTAGGGAAAATTAATCTAACAACAAAATAAAGGATATGTTTATTGGAAGTCATAGGGTGGAAGCAGCAAGATCTGTTATAAAACCAATCAATAAACATTTATCAAGCAGTTAGGCAGCTAAGCAGCACAATGGATAGAGAGAGCACTGGGCCTGGAGTCAGGAAGACTCTTCTGCCTCAGTTCAAATCTGGCTTCAGACATTTACTAGCTGGGTAACCTGGACGAGTCACTCAATCCTGTTCACCTCAGTTTCCTCCTCTATAAAAAGAGCTGGAGAAGCACATGGCAAACCCCAGCTTCTTTGTCAAGAAAATCCAAATGGGGTCATGAAGGGTCAGACATGACTGAAAAAAATACTAAATAACAAAGTACTTAAATGTACCAAACACAATGTCCAGAAAATAGAAACAAAAATGAAACACCCAGCCTTTAAAGAATTTACATTCACTCAGAAGGGACCATACACATTCAAATAAGCAGGTTCAAAATGCATATAAAGTAAATACAACTTAAGGAGGAGAAAAGGCAGAAAGATTAGGGAGAGTAAGAATAATGAAAGGTTTCATGTAAAAGTTGTTGCAACTATAAGTTTTAAGGAAATTGGGAATTCTCAGTAGTAGGGGGAGGAGAAAACTACAAAGGAGAGAGGAGGGAAATGAGTGTCATTTGTGAGAAACAGTAAGGCTAATTTGGCTTCATTACATAATGAGGAAAGAGGGGAGATACATATTAAGATTGGAAAAATAGATTTAAGTCAAGTTATGAACAGTTTTCAAATCTAAATAAAGGAGTTTGAGAGCTTACTGAGTAGGAGAGTGACAGGTACAAAACTGTGCTTTAGGAAAATCATTAAAGTGTAAAACAGATTGATGAAAGTAAAGGATTGAAAAAAAGGAGACCAATTAGAAGGGTATTGGAGTAGTTCAGGAGAGAAGTGAAATAGTTAGAAGAGCGTGGAAATAACCAGGTCCAGGTAACAATATCTATGAGAGAAAGGAAGCAAAAGAATCAAAATTAGCAACCTGATTTCAAATATAGAAAATTGAGCAAATGGTAGTACAACCAATATAAAAGAGCAGGTTTAAATAGGAATATGAATACAAGAATTTGTATGTTGATATATATGTATATGTGTAAATACATATATGTAGCTATATACATATTTCTTATAAATTATTTTGTTAAATATTCATTTTGTTTTCTAATATGTTAAAAAAGAATACTTCAAATAGTCTTTTAATCCACTGAATTCAGGGCCTTATAAACAACTGAATTTCTCAACTTGCAATTATACTTTCAATCCAAAAGTTAATACTCAATTCTATTTGTTAGAAATCACTATAAAGTAAGCTGTGTGATGAAACAGGGTAATGAGACATTCAATAAAGCTCATATAAATTTAGGAAGCACTCAGAGTCATAACACAGAAGACAATTATTCCGCTATACTCTGCCCTGGTTAAAAAATATCAGGACAGAACCATATCATTTCTCACCTTATTTCCTTCATGAGTTTTTTCTTACATGTGCACTATATACATACATCTTCTTTCATAACATAAGGAATGTGGACATTTGTATGGCACGACAACACTAGAATAACCTATATCAGATTGTTTACTGTGCCATCTAGGGAGGGACAAGGGGAGGAAAGTGGGGGGAGAGAATTTGGACTGCAAAAGGTCAGAAAGCAATTGTTTTTTAAAAAATGTTTTTATGTGCATTAAAAAAATGAAATAGAAAGAGGAGAAAAATAGATTAATAAAGAAATAAAAACTAAAGAGCCATCTCCACACACACACACAAAAACATATCTAGAGTATGTTTTCATGTTCTAGGTACATTTTAGGAGGTATAATGAGAAGTTGAATTAGAAGATCATTGAAATTAGAGTTGAATGAATCTTAAGAGGCAAATGGACCTTAGAGGCCATCTTACACAATTCTGTCACTTCACAGATGAGGAAACTGAGACCCAGAGAAATTAAGTGACTTGCCCAGGGTCACAAAGCTAATAAGAGTCTGAAGAAGACTGGAAACTCTTCTTCACTCCATGTACAATACTACTTAGTTTGCTCTCTAGATGACAGAAGATGTAAGGATAATGAGAGACTTGGGAGCACGAATGGTGAAGGAACAGGGAATATTTAGGCTGAGGAAGAGAAGACATGATTATTAAAGGCTGTAATAAAGAATGTTCACACTTGTTCTGTGAGGCCCCAGAGAGCAGATTTAAGACCAATGGTATAAATTTGCTAAAGAGGAAGTTTCCCAAGAATTAAAGCTGCCTTATAAAGACCAGACCAACTTAAGACATAATGATTTCCTAGTTACTGAAGAACTTCAAAGACTAAATAATTATCATCTGAAGGATATTTTGGGGACCATACATGGCACAGATTATCATTTAGAATACAGAGGATAGCCTTTAAGACCTTTTCTAATATCAAAGCTCCATACTGCTATGGTAATAACTTGTATTTTTATGATGTTTTATAGTTTCTAAAATACTTTCACATTCACTATCAACCTTGGCCATACCTTTGAATTTCAAAGTGCATGAGGGACATTATTAACTCAAAATTTCAAGGCATCTCTATAGTATATGAAGCTGTAAATGGGGAGAACAAAACACAAAACATATACTGGCTCACATCAAGAAATTGATTCATGTATTTCTAGAATGTATGAAGAGTTTATAACAACATTTTTGCAGCTTTTCTAATAAAAAAAAAAGAGGCAAAATCAGCTAGAGGCAGTTTAAATAAGGAATGACGCAGAAATATGCTGAATTGCTCAAATTCTCAATTTCTAAAAATGGTACTAGATCCTAAACTGAAAGACAGCTTACAAACTCTTTACCCCACTTCTTTAAATCACTTTGGGGGTACATTATCATGAATGCTCTTCTGTAGATAGCAAGAAAATATTCATTTAAACTTCTTTGCTCTGAGATGGCATCCCAAAGTATTCTGAACTCAAAGGATCCAAAGGAGATCTCACCTAAGAAATACTCTAGTATAGGCAATGGGACTTTGTATTTCTCAACGTGTGTGTGCAAGAAGGGTACCTAAACATGAAGGATGGGATGAGGAAGGAGACAGCAAGTGAAGATCATTCTGGTAGGAAAAAGCAAAACAAAACAAAAGTCCTGGATCCTAAAAGGGGCATTAAAAGGGGGGGTAGGGGGGAGAAACCAAAGAAGTAGAATCTAAGGGGAAATATGAATGATGTGGAATGTTAATGTGCTGCTTTATGGAATGATGAAAGATACTATTTCAGAATATCCTGGGTAAGTATTAAAGCATACACAGAGTGAAGCAGACAGATCTAGATAAAATATACAAGGGCAAAAAGTAAAGAAAAAAAATCTCTGAAAGACTTAACTCTTTAAAGCAATGGCAAGTAATGTCTTCAGAGGACCTATGATGAAACAAGTTTGTTGTCTACTTTCTGACAGAAACAATGGACTCAAGATACAGAAAGAGATACTTTTTTTGGACCTAGTCACTGCATGGCTTATTGACACTCAAACATGCTTGTTACAAAAGGTTCGTATTTTCATTCCCCACCCCCACCCCACCGCCTCTTCTTCCTCCTTCCCTCCCTATTCCCACACACACACACACACACATACCTACTTCCCTCCATTTCTGGACCAAGTATGTGAACTGACCCTAAAATTTTTGCTCTGAAATAGTTTTCCCCCCTACTATTTCTACTTTCCTTGTCATATGGATTTTTGAAAATACACCAAGGGACCCTGGCTGACTACTTGAAATATTCTTAAATTTGGGTCCTTCTAGTGTGAATGAGGGTCCAGGTATGGGGTAAGGCAGAAGGAAGGGAGTAGCAGTACTGGTGCCCCAAAAAAGTGGCCAACTGAAACTTTTTTAAATGCACAGAACAAAACAAAAAGTTCAAAAGGAAGCAGAGATAAGCAAAACAAATGAAAGTTAACATGTGGAATTTACTATATACTTTTTTTTAAAGTTAGGTATAAATACATTCTCTTTTTGTGTTAAAGAATACTCAACATTTTGAGATTTAAGTTTAGAAGTTTAAAAATGTTTTAAGGATCAGAAAATAAGTTTAAAAAAACTTTAAGAAAGTTTATAAATCCCCAGGATAACATTTTTTAAAAATTATAGACCTGCAGTATTAGGATGGCTGAGCCCAAACTAGAGTATCCAGGACTCCTGGCAGACAGGAACAGGATCCTTGGCATTAATATCCTAGGCAAGTACTTCTAAGTGAAAACTAACATCGGAGTCAAGGTCATATTGGAAAAAACATTTAGTGGGGGAAAGGCCCTGTCTATGCAATCTTGAGTATTAGGGTGAATCAAACTAAAGTTTCCAACTAATTTTAAGACTTTTAAGAAACCTGGGTCCAAAAAGATTAATTCTAAGTATTCTAGATCTTAATATTCATTGATCATAATCTTTTCATCTAAGGAAAAGACAAGGTATATAGAAAGGAAAGAAATAAACCATCCCATTATTGAACAAGGGCAACACACAGTAATGGGACTTGACTATGAAACCTCATCATACCCTAGCTAGGACAACCAATGAATATAGTCCTTGCATTGTGGCGAAGAAGTGATGGACTACAGGTGTAGCATGAAGCACACAGTTTTAGAGATTACATGCTAAGTACAAACAAAACATGATTTCTTATGAGAGGGTGGAGGGGGGCTAGAAAGGAAGAGGCAAGGATTCACTGAGGTGTAAATGATGTTTAAAAAATATTCAAAAAGATATAAAAAAAATAAAACCAGTATGATTTCAATCAAGAACAAGTAATGCCAGATGAACCTCATTTCCTTTTTTAATAGCAGAGGGTAGAACATTGTAGTTACCTAGATTTGACAAGTATGTGAAAGTCTCTAATGCTTTCTTGCATCCAGAACACTGGGAAATAATAATAATAGCTAGCACTGATATAGCACATTGAAGGCAGTTAATACCTTTTAAAGAAGCACTTTAAAGCTTATAAAGCCCTTTACACATGTCCTCTCATTTGAGCCTCACAACAACCCTATGAGGTAAATGCTCCTATTTTCCCTTATATTATAAATAAGGGAACTGATGCTGAAAAATATTAAATGAATTACCCAGGATCACACAGCTAGTTTAAAATCTGAACATATGTTTTTCTGACTCCAAGTTCAGCTCTCTATCCACTCCACTCTCTCTCTTTCCAGGCTTATTTCATACGACTTCCCTGTCCCCTCACATCTTAACTCTATGTTCTAGTCAAAGTAGACAGTTGTCTGCTTGACAAAAAGGAACTGCATTCTCTAGTCAGACATGATCCAGGCTCTAAATCATGCCTTTGCTCCAAGTATTCCTCTAACTGCAGTGACTTCCTTCCTTCCCATCACAGGTTGAGTACCATCTACCCTACACCAGCCCCATACCTTTCCTGTCTTCCTATAGGACTCTCCTCCCTGGAGTTAGAAGGCCATGGTGGTCATAATCTCATCCCACTTCCCGCAGCACTTTGCTTTGTCACTCTTAAATATCACCAGTGCTGTGTATCTCTTAAACCTCTCTGTGCCAAGGGAGTAGATCAGATGATCTCAGAGGTCACTCCCAGTTCAAAAGACTTTATTCTAATACAGTGAGTTGTGCTGGAGCTGATCCATTATTAAATTTTGAGTTTTTCATCTTGGAAATTGGCAAATGCTATAAATCAGGGCTTGATTTATTGTTCTTTTGCTTGTCCAATCTTAAGAAAGCAATGGAGAAAATGTTAGTTTGTCACCTCACCCCCCCCACCCTGGAAAGCCAATTGTTAAACATTTACCAGCATAGCCAAAGCCTAGAGGTGCAGGGAGGAGGTGATGCCTCATAACCATAAACTCTTATCTATAGCTTATCTCCCAATTGGCCAGTAAAGCTTCTTTAAGGCAGGAAACTACACAATCTACTTCCACCCCAACTCCAATTACCTAGCACAGTGCTCGGAATAGAGCAACCATTTAATCAATGTTTATGGATTCCAACTACCACTAAAAGTCTGTGAGATTCAGGACAAGTCATTTGAGTTATCCAGGCCTCCCATTTAGACACCTATAAAATGAAGAGACTAAATATGGTTGCCATAAAATAAATTAAGCTAAAATAACTGAAAAGACAACATACCATGTTTACAGAAGAGAAAAAAATTCCTAACTTGGGAGAAAAGAACAACATAAGAGAAAAATAAAAACCAAATTCATTATTTTATGTGTATAGATTAAATAATCCAGTTATAACAGAAAAGAACGACAAATTAGATAAGAAAGCAAAACTTCACAATAGGTCACCTGCAAAAAATTTTAAAACTCAAAAAAGGCAGGGAATAAGATTTATATAGCACCTACTAGAGACAAGCATTGTGCTAAGTACTTTTACAAATATCTCATTTGATCTTCACAACAATCCTACAAACAACAGGCACTATTATTATCCCAATTTTATGGCTAAAGAAACTGAGGCAAATCAGAGGTTAAATTCCCTGTTCAGGATTATTCTACTGCCTTTGAACTCAGGACTTCCTGACTGCAAGCCCAGTACTTTACTACCAGCCATTTCCACATACACTGAATAAAATGAGAAGATGGGAAAAAAAAAAAACACCTATCATGTCTCAGATGAATTACAAAAACCAGGAGTTATAATCAGGCTATGAAGAAAGTAAAAAAAAATATTCACAACATAAAGAGATAAATAAGAAACCTACATTATACTTAAAAGAACCATAGTTAACAAACCAATATCAATATTAAATTTAAAAACTCCAAATCCTGTAGCATCTAGGTTCATAAAAGAAAAACTGAACTACAAAAAGACATAGATGATAGTGGCAGGAGACTTTGGTGTCACTCCCTCACTTTTGGATAAACCTTTTTTTTTTTTTTAAACCCTTACCTTCCATCCTGGAGCCAATACTGTGTATTGGCTCCAAGGCAGAAGAGTGGTAAGGGTAGGCAATGGGGGTCAAGTGACTTGCCCAGGGTCACACAGCAGGGAAGTGTCTGAAGCCACATTTGAACCTAGGACCTCCCATCTCTAGGCCTGGCTCGCAATCCACTGAGCTACCCAGCTATCCCCTCTTTTGGATAAATCTATCACAAAAATAAGCAAAAGAGAAAACACAGAATTGAACAAATTGTTGGAGAAACTAGAGCTAAAAGACTTATGACAACTCATATGTTGGAACTGCTAAAGAATATATATATATTTCTTAACACTAAAAGGAACTTTTACAAAAATAGCATAGATTAGGGCACAGAGATACTGCAAAAAAAAAGAAATAGTAAATACATCCATCCATCAAAGACCATAACACAGTAAAAAGAGTGATCAGTTCAAAGAGTATGAACAAAAGAAAAATCCAAATGAAAAGTTAAAAATGCAATCCTAACTATGCCCAAAGGGCTTTAATTGACCGCCTGCCCTTTGACCCAACTATACCACAGATGGACCTATACCCCAAAGGGATAATAAGGAAAAATACTTGTACAAAAATATTTATGGTCACACTCTTTGTGGTGGCAAAAAATTGGAAAATGAGGGGATGCTCTTTGAATAAGGAATGGCTAAACAAATTGTGGTATCTGTTGGTGATAGAATACTATTGTGCTAAAAGGAATAAAGAACTGGAGGAATTCCAGGTGAACTGGAACGTTCTCCAGGAACTGATGCAGAGTGAAAGGAGCAGAACCAGGAGAACATTATACACAGAGACTGATACACTGTGGCACAATCGAATGTAATGGACTTCTCTACCAGCAGCAATGCAATGATCCAGGACATTTCTGAGGAATTTATGAGAAAAAAAACGTTATCTACATCCAGAGAAAGAACTGTGGGGGTAGAAACACAGAAGAAAAACATTTCTTTGATCACATGGTTCCATGAGGATATGATTGGGGATGCAGGCTCTAAATGATCACTCTATTGCAAATATTAATAATATGGAAATAGTTCTTGATCAATGATACATGTAAAACCCAGTTAAATTGCTCGTTGGCTACTGGAGGGAGGAGGGAGAAGGAGAGGGAAAGAATACAAATCATTTAACCATGGAAAAAGAGTCTAAATTAAATTAATAAATACATTTTAAAAAATGCAATCCTAAATGACTAGGTCAAAAAACAAATCATTGAAACAAAAATTATGTGAAAAAAATGATTAAACAACATACCAAAATTTCTGAGATGCAGCTAAAGCAGTCTTCTGGGGCAAAACCATATCCCTATAAACATAAATTAGCAAAGCAAAAAAAGAGAGGGTCAATAAAATAGTCAATGTCATATCTATATGACTGAGGCTAAAATTTACTTTCCATAAATTAGAAAATGTAAAGTCGCACACATTATCAATCATAGCTAGCACTGAACTTGCTTAACTGGTTTCTGAAAAGAAGATCCCATGAGGAAGGGAGATTACTGAGATGTGACTGAGATGTCAAAAAATGTATCAATAAAAAGTTTTATAAAAATAACTGCATTCCAAGTTCTTGGTGAGCTACCATCATGGACAAAAAAATATAATGCATAATAAAAGCAGCTGACATTTATATAGTGCTTTAAGGTTTACATTTATTATCTCATTTGATCCTCATAACAAGTGTTGAAGAAGAGAAGGTGTTTTAGATGTTATCATAATCTCTTTTTTACAGATGAAGAAATGAGCTCAAGAAAGGTAAAGTGGCATACTTGTCCACGGTCAGGCAGCTAGTAAGCTTTGGGGACAAAATTTAAACTCTAATCTTCAGTCTTCTTGCCTTCAACACCAATGCATTTTTCACTCTAACACGCTACAGAATCATAAAGTAGTAAGTACTTACACATGTAATTTTGCTAAACTGGTCTTATTGATGATCGATATCTAAAACCTGTGGTGTATCTTAAAGATCTTGAATGACTCCAAAATGTGAGTTAGGAAACTCACTCTCAGAATTCTTTATTAAATTTAATATGCATATTAAACATCTACTTGTTGCAAGGCACTGTGGTGGGCCTGAAGGCAGGAAGAAAAAGAGGCAGTTCCAATTTTAAAGGACTTTAAAGGCTGCTGGAAGAATATGACATGTGAACAATTAAGTAAATACAAAGCATGTACAAAGTAACATGAAACAGTTGCAAGAGGGAGATGTGGCTAATAATAAGGAGGGAAACAAGAGGTTTGCAGTAGGAGATCTGTTGGCCAAGCTGGGCTTTATAGGGAGAGGTAAAGACTCTGGATTCCAGACCTTGGGAACCATTCACTTCTGCAAAGGTTTGGAGGCAGGATATGAGCAAGCAAGCAGGCTAGTCATAGAATGAAGGGGAATAATATGAAATCAGTCTAGAAAACCAGGTTACCGAAGAAATTAAAACAATGGGCTAAGGAGTCTATACTCTGATCTCGTGGCAATAAGAGATCACCAACACTTGTGGAAAAGGAGAGTAACCAGGATCTGCAGAGTTATCAGTGTGATGAATCTGGCAAGAAAAAAGACTAGACGCAGGGGGCTTGTTGAGGAGGTCTCTGCAACAGTCCTTTATTAGACTACTTACTGAATTATTTACCAGACTGGGGAGACACTGGCCTGGACTAGCAAAGAAGTTTCTATTCAGAAAGATGGAGAGAGACATCGGCGAAGAAAAAGCAACAAGTTCTAACAACAAATTGTGAGAATTGAGGGAAAAGACAGATCCAAGGATGACTCCAAAGCTTCTAACCTGGAGAGTAGAATGATTTCAACAAAAATAAGGAAGTTAACATAATTAACATCCCCTTTGGACTTACTAAATTGGAAATGTGTAGTGGGCAGACGGTAATTAGAACTAAAGTTTAGGAGACAGACTAAAGTCAGATTTATAGAGCTTAAAGTCAGTTGCCTAGAGAATATAACTGATGGCACAGTTGTCAATGAGATCACTGAGAGAGAGTATAGAGATAGAAAAGGGTTCAAGGCAGAGTCAAGGTTTAAGACAATAGAAAGAAGGATAATATGGCAACAGTAACCAAAAAGAACAGCTAAGAATGGTAGGACCAAGTATAAAGTCACAGAAGCTAAAAGATACTGGACAGTGTTAAAAGCTGCAGAGAAACCAAGAATAAGAAATGTCTATTTGCCACTAGGAAAACCATTATATAGGGGAAACATAATAATGCTGGGGCAGCTAGGTGGACAGCTGATAGGGTGTCAGGCCCGGATTTGGGAAAACAAATGTTTCCAAGTGCAAATCGAGTCTGCTGTGTGATACTGGGCAAGTCACTTAAAACCTGTTTGCCTCAGTTTCCTCAACTGTAAAATGAGCTAGAGAAGAAAATGGCAAACCACTCCAGGATCTGCCAAGAAAACCCCAAATGGGATCACAAAGAGTCAGACACAACTAAACAATAATAAAAGTGCTGTCTGTTTAGAGAAACAACAAATGTTACATTCACAGGCCATGTCCAATGTGAATTAAATAAAAGTATTTAACTACCTGTGTGCACATCACTTTAGATAAAACTGACTGTGAAATCAATACTCAACAGTCCAATTTTGATGAACTACATAGGACTTTCACTTCTTCTCTACCTGCCCACAGATGCTACTCATGTTTAGTAAGGAGGTGCTATTTGACCTCTGAACATTAGTAAACTGCATGTTGCTTTCTAAATAGAGGAATTTAAAGAAATGTCACAATTGACATGGTCTAAATGGTTTTAATAAATGGTTATGTTCTTAATCAAAATTTCACTGCAGAGTAGATTTCTAGTTTATGTGAAGGAAAAAAGAAAGACATCTTTTCTTGGCATGATTAAGTTTAGGATAAGCTTAGCAGCAAAAAAGTACTTCAAGAAGCCAACTAGCATTTCATTCTGCTCAAAAGGTTCTTTCAAAAGGCTCCTAAAAAAGATGTTTTTTCAAAAGATTATTGGGAGGGAAAGCTAGTAGCACAATGGACAGAGCACCAGGCCTGCAGTCAAGAAAATTTGAGTTCAAATCTAACCTCAGACATTTCCTAGCTATGTGACCCTGGGCAAGTCACTTAACCCTTGATTGTCACTGCTCTGTCTTAGAAATGATATCAAGACAGAAGTTAAGGGTATGAAAAAAATAATTGATTTTAAAAATAAAAAGATTATTGGGAAAAAATAAAATAGAGGTAATCTATAAATTGTTGATATAATTGCAAAAGTTCTGGATTGGGAAGTTATTAGTACTGCCTCTGCTACTTACTACCTTTGGGACCTGGGGCAATTCACTCAAACCCTATAGATCTTAGTTTTCTCATTAGTAAAATGCAGCTAGATTATACAATCTCCTAAGATGCCTTCCAATTCTAGTCTATAATCTTAAGAAGCTTTATTGCAAGTCTGGGGAGGAAGACAACAAAGAATTCAATAAAAAAAAAATTCAGTATCCCATTTGGATCTAATATTTAAGGTCTGTTTTTTTTAACAGTCCTTTCAGAATCGCACATTCATTCCACTTTTCCTTTCACTGACCCTTCTCTCCTCTCCCCACAAAAGGTGGTATAGGGATCCTTCCTCTAATACGACCTATATGACTCTGGGGCAAGTCACTTTTAAGCTTTCTGCCCCGCAGCTTCTTCAATGATGATGAGATGAGACTGGACTAAATGGCCTCATAAAGTCCCTTCCAGCTGGAAGTCTACGATCTCTAGGATTCTATGATCCGAGCCTCGGTTTCCACAACTGCAAAGAGGGTTGGACTAAAAATGCCTCCAAGCTTCCCTTCAGTTCTAGATCTGTGATCTTTGGGA
The DNA here is from genome assembly GCF_016433145.1 of Gracilinanus agilis. NCBI lineage: Eukaryota > Metazoa > Chordata > Mammalia > Didelphimorphia > Didelphidae > Gracilinanus > Gracilinanus agilis. The sequence goes on along the minus strand of NC_058134.1, from coordinate 258,693,266 downwards.
TTCCATGAGCTCAGAGAGCTGGGCCAGATATCCTCTAAGACCCCTTTCAGTTCCAAAACTAAGATAAGCCAGGACTACAACAGCAGTTGGCTGTCTGGGATCAATTGAAATGACTAGATCTGGGACACGTTAGGGAAGACACACCAGGGGCGATTCTCGAGAACGAGGGGACAACTCTGTCAAAGCTGAGGTTTTTTCAGAGGGTCTGGAGGGAGGAAATGGGGTGGGAGTTGGGGTGGGGGAAGGATTCAACGAACCCAGAGAATGCCCCCTCCCCCAACGCGGCGGGCTGCCCTGCCTACTCTTCGCCTTCGGGGGGGAAAGTGGACCCCAACTCAAACTGGGGGACTCTCCTGCCTTTCCGAAGTCCTTCGGCAGGGCTCGGTGGGGCACAGTTTGCGTCTCCAAGAAAACGGGACCCCGGCCAAACCGCACGGAGTGACAGCTCGCCCGCGGGGGGGCGGGGGCCGCGAGACCGCCGTGGGGCGGGCCAGGAGAGAGGGAGGCAGGGCAGGCGGCAGAGCCCCGCGGCCCCCGGTCCGGGATTTCAATGTCCCTCTCTCCTCTTCGGACCCTCCACTCACCCTTGTCCGCGCCCGACCCTCGACCCCCTCTCGGCACTCACCGGCGCGGGGCTCCTGGGGAGGAGGGCTGCGCAGGTCGGCGGGGGGCCGAAGCCAGGGACACCCAACTTCCCTTGGCAGCCTAGGACCGAGGCAGCGGCTCAGGGAGCCAGCTCGCGCAGGGGCGCGGCCCGGAGGAGGAAAAGGAGGAGGAGGAGGCGGTGGCGGCGGCGCCCAGCCTCGCCTCGGCCCGCTCCGCGCCCGGCTCGAACTCCCTCCCTCCTTCCCTCCCTCCAGCTGCCACTAGCTCCCTCCCTCCTGGGCAGCCGAAGAGACAGCTGCCGGGACTGCCTCCTCCGCCGCTACTGCTGCGGCCGCTGCCAGCAACTCCCGGCTAGGACGGCGTCGCGGGATAATGCTGTCATCCACCGCGCCGCCTCCCCTCCGGACCCCCAGCCGCCACCGTCCGGCGCCGCTCACATTCTAGCGCGCCGCCGCCGCCGCCGCCCCCTCGCTGTCACTCGCTCGCTCGGCCCCGCCCTCTTCCCGTCACGTGACAGCGCGCTGAGGCAGCCGCTGGAGCCGCCTCTGGGGGGCGGGGCCGGGCGCACACGCGAGCTCGAGGGAGTTACAACAGCTAACGCCCCCTCTCATCCTCCCCCGCCTGCCTTCTGCCCTCTAGTGGAGCAGTAGCCAGATTGGGAAGTAGAGTGACACCTCCGCATCCCTCTACATTCCCTCCCCCAAGTGCTGCCATGGACCTGGCCTTCGAAGCCACGAGGAGCAACGATTAGGCGCCAGCTGTGTACGCAGTCAGAAGAGCAGTGTATATTGGTGTGTGGCGAAGCACGCCAGGAGTAATTATTAATCACCTGCTGTGTGCTAGGCACTGGGGAATACGAAAACTCTTTTCCCACCAAAAAACCTCCCATCTTCCCCATCACTGTCAAGGGCATGCCCGAGGCTGGAAATCCTGTTGATGTCATCCTACACTCCTCACTCCCATTCCCTTCTAAAGGGTTGCTGTCGAGGTCACCTTTGCAATGCCTCTTGTACATTTCACCTCTCCAGCATTCCTGCATAAGTCATCCTTCTCTGGCATTGCCAACCCCTTGCTCTAGGGCTCTTATCACTCACAGCTGGACTGTTCAGCAGCCTGCTAGGCGAGTCTCATGCCTCAAATCTCTCCCCACTCCTGTTCATCCTCCATTCAGCCACTAAAGTGATTGTCCTAAAGCTCAGGTCTGACCATGTCCCATAGGTTCAATAAACTTCATGGGCTCCCTATGCCTTCCAGGATTAGATGTAAAAACTCCCGTTAGACTTTTTTTTTTTTTTTATTTTAAACCCTTAACTTCTGTGTATTGACTTATAGGTGGAAGAGTGGTAAGGGTAGGCAATGGGGGTCAAGTGACTTGCCCAGGGTCACACAGCTGGGAAGTGTCTGAGGCCGGATTTGCCCGTTAGACTTTTAAAGCCTTTTGTAACCTCTCCCTAGCTCTCCCCAATCTTTTCAGGCTTCCTACAACTTACTTCCCTCATTCCTACTCTACGGTTTGGTGACATTGGCTTTCTGGCTGTTTCTCTGGCTCTATCCAGACATCTTGGTGTATTCTCACTGGTTTTCTCCCATTCATAGAATATTCTTCCATCTCCGCCTCCTCACTTCCCTCATTTCTTCAGATCCCAGTTCAAATCCTACCTTCTGCAAGAAGCCTTTCTGAACTCCCTTTTAGGATCATGCCTTCTCTCTGAGATTATCTTCAGTTTAGCCTGCATATATCTTGCTCATACATAGTTGTCTGCATGTTGTCTCTGCCCCAGACCCTATTAGACAGTGAGCTCCTGGAAAGTATGGACTGTTTGTCTTTCTTTTTGTATTCACACGTGTGGGCTTAGCACAGTGTCCAGTAATACTCATCAGAAGTGCTGGATAAATGTTTCATGACAAACAATTGCTGCCCTCACAGTGTTTACATTCCATGGGGAAAATAGGAACACCAGAGTTCTTCCATTTAGACCAGTGATTCCCAAAGTGGGCGCCACTGCCCCCTGGTGGGTGCTGCAGTGATCCAGGGAGGCAGTGATGGCCACAGGTGCATTTGGGGGCGGTGAATAACTGTAAGGGGGTGGTGATAGTATGTGACAAGGGGTGCTAAGTAATATTTTTTTCTGGAAAGGGGGTGGTAGGCCAAAAAAGTTTGGGAACCACTGATTTAGACTATGCCAACCCCTTCATTTTGTAGATGGTGGATTTAAAACAGGAAGGGACCTCAAAGATCACCTAAGCCAACACCTTGATTTCACTGTTGAGAAAACCCAAACCTAGAAAAGCCTTGCCAAAAATCACACAGATAACCCATGGTGGGACTGAGCTTTGAATCCCTATCCTCTCCTTCCAGATGGCTTGCTTTTCCCCACAGTACCTTACTGCTTCCTTTGAGAAAACACACTGCTCAACAGGTTCAGGTCTCACTTCTGACAAACCCACTTTGTATCTGTAAGTGCTTAGCGCAATTCTTGTAGGAATAGCTTAATAAATGTTTGTTGACCAAATGATAAATGGGCAGTTACTTCTTGAGCAAGTTTTCTCTCTGTTCCCAGGCAGTTCTCTAAGACAGTAAAATGCATATTTGTTCCTTTTCATCCTTGGGTAGGAGTTTTCAATCAATCAGTAAACATTTTTAATGGCCCATTATGTGCCAGGCACTGTGCCAGGCTATGGAGATATGAAGATATAAATGAAAAATTCCTGCCCTCACATTGGAACTGCCCCACGCCAAAGGAATCACAGATTGGGGAGAAGGAGGGGGAAGTACTAGGCACAGTGTTGGGCACTGATCAAAGACAAAAGTCTAGTGAGAAGAGCAGGAGAGGTAGTTACATTCTAGGCTCCTCCCGAAACCCCTCACCCAAACTCTAACTCTTTCAATGCCATTTAAAAATAGAAGGAAAATGGTTATGATACATAATCATTGAAAGACATTTGATATCTACTTATCTCTATTTCTAGTTACATATTAATTATAAAAACCCATTTTGCCATTCTCTGCCTTTGAGGGCTATTTTTTACTCAGAGAGAGGGTGGCTTTTCACACACGCTGAGTGATGAAAATAGCCTAACCAACTTATTTTTGCTCCTAGCCAGGTTTGAAATGCTATGTGCCAATTCATTAAATTTAACAGCTTGGTTATTTTGATGACAGTTTATGCAGATTCACAAGAATGTGGCTACTCATGCAGTTTTTAATAAAGTTTTTCTTGATTTTGCCAAGTCCTCACATGCCCAGATCTCCTTGCTTGCCTTCACTTCCAAGAAGTGGGAGTTCTATTAAGCCTCAATAATTCAATTATACTATAAGTACAGTAGGAATAGGTTAAAACTCAGGTCTGAATGACAGATTGTCATTTTAAACAAACTCATATTTTAATTTATGATTCAAAAGTTAGGAAAAGTCAAAAGTCATTATAAGGTGGGGTATTTTTTTCAAGCTCAGCTAAGAATTGGCAGGCACTAGAATCATTCCCAAAGGGTGGAAAACTTTGACCTAGAATATTCTTCACAGAAGGAGGTTTAGTTTTCAGTTGCCTCTCCTTACCTAATCCAGTCAGATCATTTCCTTGCCAAATGTTACTAATTGAGATGGAAGGCTAAGAAACCTTGCTAGATGGAAAAATAAAATCAAGAGATTATTATAAACAAATTTAGTCTTTTAATTTGACTGGATATTTTTTGAAACTGATTTGTTTACAGTGTATAGGGGAAGGAAGAAGGGAACATGCATTTACTATGTGCTTACTATGGTCAGGCACTGTATTGAACATTTTATAAATATCATCTCAGTTGATCCTCATCCCATGAGGAAAATATTATGATCCCTTTTTTATAGTTGAAGAAACTGAATCAGACAAAAGTTAAATGACTGGCCTAGGGCAACGTAACTAATGTTTGAAATCAAATTTGAACTCAGGTCTTCCTGATTCCAAGTCCTGTTCTCTACCCCCTGAACCACCCAGCTGCTTCAAAACTGAAGAACCCTGGAGTAAACACTGGATGAGGTTGGAATTTGTGATGTATAGCAAGTGTAATCAAGAGAACAATCTCCCTATAGTCTGGCAATGATACATGCCTAGAACAAGCCTATGGCTGGTCCCCTCTGGCAACTTATTTCTCTTGTTGTTTGTTTGTTTTATAGAGGACATCGTGTATTTGCTCAGGATTGAAGAACTTCTTGGTGTGCTTTGGCATGATGAAACAATCCCCTTAATGGTCCCTTGGTCCAGTAACAGCTTCTTAATCAAGAGAATTGGCCACTGAACCAAGAAATCCAATCTGCCCACTCAGGAGACTTCAAATGGAATGACTTGGCCCTCTGGCTCTCATTCTTCTTTCCTGTCTGTGGGCACAATGTGGCATGTAGTCAGTCCTCTCTCCTTGGACTTCTCATGGAAGAAGGAAGGGAAGAGAAGGAGGAAAGGTTAGAGGAAAGAAGGAGAGCTTACCTTCCCCTATCCTAGAAGAAATGATGAATTCACATATAGCAATCAGCCTATGTGCTGGCCCCAGTGAATTTTATTTCAAAGCCCTGACTTCATCTTCTGTTTTATGTCTCTTTCTGGAAGATAAAACAACAGGAAAGAGATGGACATTTACAGCCTTGGAGGCAACGTTGGCCTACCCTACATCCACTAAATAACTTTTTGGAGAGGAGGTGTTCTAGCCTGGGCCTTCCCAGAAGACACAGACCTTGAGAGAAACAGCACAGAGCTGAGGTGAAGCTAATACGTCAGCAATCCTCCAAAACTTATGTTCTGATTTTCTGCTGCAAGGTTACATTTCTTAACACTTAACATCTTTTAACATCTCCAAGTAGTGATATTTGGCTGTAAATTGTGTCTTGGAAACTCAAAAGAATCAGAATTGTGGGTGATCCAAAGGATAATGAAATGGTAGGTGTAAACAGGCCACACGATATTGGTCATGACTCACGAGTAAAAAAATGCTACAAAATACATTAAGAATACAACTGACCAGAAAGGTTGGTAAACTGGTCCCTAGTAAAAGTGAGGGATAAGAGATGAAAGAGCCTGTGTGCTGCTGTAGTACCTAGGAAATAATAAAAGAACTGGAGACCTGTGGAGAACCATCTGAATCCTCCAAGGGAGAGGAGAAATAGATGAACAAAATTATGCAGGATGAGGTGTTGGATTTTTGTACTCATGAGTTCATAGAGCCTTTAAAATATCAAACTCTGCTCTTTCAAATTTAATGTACTCTGCTATCATTCCAAGTGTTTTTGCCATAATGCCATACTTTAATTTTCCAACAGTAGGAGATTTATTAATAGTCAGAACAATTACTTAGCATGCATTAAGGAGCTCATGATTTATTGTTACAAAAACGAATTAAATACTGTTTTTCAGAAGATTGTGAAGCACTAATTATTCCCATCCTAGAAGTCTAAAAATGAGAGTTCAAAATAAATTATGTATTCATAGGTTAAAAATAATTAAGTCTTGCAGAATTCTGCCCACTGCTTCCCACTCACCTTGCCTCGACAAAGTAGGTACTAGCTATGATTTTAAGGGCTGCAGATTTTGCCATCAGAATATGAGGCTTAACTTTTCAGTATCATTTCCTCACAGATCACAGCTTAAAATCAACTGATAGCTAGATATGTATGTGTGTGTCTATTATGTGTATATGTATGTGTTTATGTATGTATATGTCTGTAAATATACATGTGTGGGAGAGAGAAGGAAGGAGATAAGCATTTATACAGTGCCTACTTTGTGCCAGGCACTGGCTAAGCCCTTTACTATTATTATCTCATTTGCTGGATCAATAGATATACACACATTCATATATACTCTCATTTGATAGATACACATACATATATTTTTCATATATGTGTATATATGTTTTTACATAGAAATATTTACTACATGATATTTATTGTGTAATATATTGCATATATAATATTTAATGTGTAGTATAATAATATAATATATTAATATATAATGTATAACATTTTATACAATATATAATATTGTATCATATGTGGTGTGGTACGTAATAAATATGTTTATGTGTTATATAATAAATATATTTATATTCAGATTGTTTATACTATATAAATATTATCTAAACATAATACAATATATTGTTATATTAATGTTATATATTTCTATAATGTATATGATATTAATGTTATATATTTCTATAATGTATATGATATTTAATGTTCATTATATAACATATAACATACACAATAATAGATTGTTAATAATAACATTACTAGCATAAGGTACATATTGATATTATAATATACTATATGAACAATATATAATTAAATATAAATATTTCTATGTTATGGTTATAGAGCTATATTAGATATTATCTCTATAAGTACACTATATATTATATAATATTAATATAACATAATATGTTGTGTTATATTTAGATAATGTAATATATTTAATATATGTAATATATTTAATAAAATAATAAAGTTGTTCTTACTACAGGGATAGGGACAGAGAAAGGACATGATCCTGTGATTTCACTGAGATATAGAGATTTCTCAGATGAGAAAATTCCCTAATCCAATGCAGATTAGCGCCTCATGCAATGTCAAGGTTTTCCTGACTACTCCGTCTGGTATGGCATTTCAGGAGGTCCCAGGCAGGTTTCATACCACTCCCTAATGGGTGCGTCCATCCTCTGGCCAGCAGCCTTGCTGCCCAGACTAGATCCCCCTTCCCCAAGGTTTGAAGGTAACCTTTCATCTGTGATAAAGTCTGTCCTGATTGGTGGCTCCTTTCTTTGGCTCACTATTTCGGTCAGATTCCCCCATGTTTTACTTCATTCCCTACTCGTTGGGCATCTCTGCAACCTTGCTAAAACTTATCTCTCCATCCCACCCTCTAACCCCAACTCGACCTACCGCTACACACCAAACGCTTGTGCATCTGGGATCACGGCAGTCCTGCTTTGTTCCAGGAAGGAGTATGTCAGCCTTCCCCACACTGGCCTCATTCAGCATTCCTGGAACTTTCTAGACCAAACTGGCCCCTCCCTGGCTCCACTCTACTGGACTTACTGTCTCTTCCTCTTTCAATATAAGATTTTTGAGAGAAGATACTGTCTTTGCTTTTGTATTTGAACCTCCAGCAGCTAGCACAGCGCTCAGCTTATTAAAAGCCCTTAATAAAGGCTTTTTCATTGTTTATTCATTCAACCCATCAATCATTAGAAGGGTACCCAAAGCACTAAGAAGTTAAATGAATTCCCTCATCACATCAACAGTGTACATTAGTTGTTGTTGTTTGTGCCCAACTCTTTGAGACCCAATTTAGGGGTTTCTTGGCAAAGATACTGAAGTGGTTTGCTATTTCCTTCTCCAGACCATTTTACAGATGGGGAAACTGAGGCAAATGGAGTTAAATGACTTGCCCAGGGTCACACAGCTAGGAAATATCTATGACCAGATTTGAACTGAGGAAGATGAGTCTTCCTGACTCAAGACCCAATGCTCTATTCACTGTGTTACCCAGCTGCCCTGGTATATATTAGAGGCAGGGCTTAAGTACAGCTCTTTCTGGCTCCAAGGTCAGCTCTATAACCACCATACTACTCTGCCAGTTTTCAGAAGGGTATATAGAGTAAGAAATGTCTTTTGATTTCAGTCTCAGGGCAAAATTTCAGCAGACATTTAAGTACCTAAGATGAGCAAAGATAAAAAATGATCCCTACTCTCAAGGCACTCATATTTAGCTTCAGAGAGTACTATATAATTTGAGGAGGCAAAGAGCTATAGCTAAGGAAATTGAGCAGTATAAATGTCATTCTCTAGAAATTCTTCCTTAAAAGGGCAGAAAGATGGAGGATAATAGCTTGTAGGAATGTCATGATTAAGTCAAGGTCCTAAGAAATCTCTTCTTTTTTTTAATCCTTACCTTCCATCTTAGAATCAATATTATGTATTGGTTCCATAGCAGAAGAGTGGTAAGGGAAAGGTTTATGAGGGTTAAGTGACTTGCCTACCATCACACAGCTAGGAAGGATTTTAGGTCACATTTGAACCCAGTACCTCCCATCTCCAGGCCTGTTTCTCAATCTATTGAGCTACCAAATGCCCCCTTAAAAGACCTCTTTTTTCTTTATTTTTAATTTGTTTATTTAATTAGTTAATTTAGAACATTTTTCCATGGTTACATGATTAATGTTCTTTCCCTCTCCTCCTCCCTTCCCCCTCCCATAGCCAATGAGCAATTCCACTGGGTTATACATGTATCATTGTTCAAAACCTTTTTCCATATTATTAATATTTGCAATAGAGTGATCATTTAGAGTCACCATCTGCAATCATATCTCAATGAACCTTGTGATCAAGCAAGTGTTTTTCTTCTGTATTTTTGCTCCCACAGTTCTTTCTCTCGATGTGGATAGCGTTCTTTCTCATAAGTCTCTCAGAACTGAAAAGACCTCTTCTTAAAAAGAGAACACTAAATATTTGTTACCTGTAGACAAGGGGCCAGCAGAGAAAGAAAAACTGAGAATGAGACTGAAGGATTAATAGAAGGGTAACACTTCAAAAGACAGGCAAGATATGACAAGATCAAGGGCAAAGTATTTACATTACAAAAATGACAGGTTAAAAATTAAAGATGGAGACCCTTCAATTTAAAATTCTTTGGATTCTCAACGTCAAGACTTAGTCAACTGCAGAGAGATCTTTTATATCTTTGTTAAACCTTCACATAACATTCAATTGGGGAATGGCTGAACAAACTGTGGTATATGCTGGTGATGGAATACTATTGTGCTAAAAGGAATAATAAACTGGAGGAATTCCAGGTGAACTGGAAAGACCTCCAGGAACTGATGCAGAGTGAAAGGAGCAGAGCCAGAAGAACATTGTACACAGAGACTGATATACTATGGCAAAATCGAATGTAATGGGCTTCTGTACCAGCAGCAATGCAATGACACAGGACAGCTCTGAGGGATTTATGGTAAAGAACGCTACCCACATTCAGAGGAAGGACTGCAGGAGAGGAAACATAGAAGATAATCAATTGCTTGAACGCATGGGCTGAGGCGGACATGGTTGGGGATGTAGACTCGAAACTACCACACCAATGCAACTATCAATAATTTGGAAATAGGTGTTGATTAATGACACATGATAAAACCAGTGGAAATGTGCATCGGCCATGGGTGGGAGGAGAGCGGGGGGGGGGGGTGAAGGGGAAAGTAGGAGCATGAATCATGTAACCATGTTAAAAAATGGACATTAATAAATGTTTAAAAATTTAAAAAAAAAACCTTCACATAACAAAATTAGATCAGTCTTGCTTTCTTCTTTATTTCCTAAAAGTACACTGATTTTTCTTTTCATTTGAATGCATTTTGAAAATACCTTTTCTCCTGGTACCTTGGATATTAGCAGTTAATAACATCTGTGAAAAGTGTTATTTCTTCCTCATTTGAAGGATCAAACCATAGAGAAGCCCAGGTTCTAGTCATTTGTTTGTTTTTACTCATCAAAGAAGAGACCCTTTTCCCCTTGATCGTTGTCATTTGTTGTTGTGAAAGTGGTAGTTGTTGAAACAACAGTTGTTCTCTGTTGTCCTTCTTGGCTTCCATCAACAGACTGTGAAAAGCCTGACATAGAGTGATCTACTGTAAGTACCCTCCAATCGAGCATTTTTCATAGATTCAAATTTACATATAAAACTTTGCAAACACAGACTTTCACAGAAATGCTAAACAAACAATTGTGTTGAGTTCCTAAACATTCACTTGATTCAGCTACAAATAAGAGTTGGACAAATTCCAAAGGCACAATTGTCCAATTCATAAAAAGTAGAAAGAACTGGGTAAAGAGAAAGTTTAGGCTTGGCCCTAAATAACACTATCTGTTGCCTGAAGAATACAAATGATTCTTTAATGATTAATTTCTTTAATGCTAAACCAAAGACTTCAGAAGATGTTGAGCTACATTCACAACATGCTTGGAGATACCCATTAATCTGTAGAGAGTAACAATCCAGAAATTATTCATGGTATCAGTATCCCTTATAATACCTAGCATAAAAATACAATTATGTGAGTTAACTAAATTAAAATATATGTAGAGGGGGCAAATAGATAGCACAGTGAATAGAGAGCCAAGCTAGAGTCAAGAGGTCCTGGATTCAAATCTGTATTAGAATTGATTCTATGACACAAAGTAAGGTTTTATTTTACATAGATGGATAGATGGACAGGTGGATGGATGGATGGATGGATGGATGGATGGATGGATGGATGGATGGACAGATATATATAAATGGTACATTGATTCATAGATAGATGCACAGACAGATAGATAGATAGATAGATAGATAGATAGATAGATAGATAGATGCATAGTTAGACAGACAGATAGATAGATAGATAGATAGATAGATAGATAGATAGATAGATAGATAGATAGATAGATGCATAGTTAGACAGATAGATAGATAGATAGATAGATAGATAGATAGATAGATAGATAGATAGATGTATAGATGGAAAGAGACAGACAGACAGACACAAAGAGAGAGAGACAACCAGAGAGAGGGGGTAAGGAAGAGAGAGAGAGACAGAGAGAGAGAGAGAGAGAGAGAGAGAGAGAGAGAGAGAGAGAGAGAGAGAGAGGCAACTAGGTGCTCCAGCAGATATAGCACCAGGCTTGGAGATGGAAGGTCCTCAGTTCAAATATTACCTAAGACATTTCCTAGCTATGTAGTCCCAGGCAAGTCACTTAACCTCAGTTGCCTACCTCTTAACACTCTTCTGCCTTTAAACCAATTGTCAAAGTATCAAAAAATGTCATCTTGTTTGTGGATTTTCATGCAATATAAGTGACGATAAGGTGACATTTAGATCACTGAATCTATGGGACCTAATCTAGGAAGCTGCCCATCACTCAATTCTCTCTCTCTCTCTCTCTCTCTCTCTCTCTCTCTCTCTGTCTGTCTGTCTGTCTGTCTCTCTCTCTCTCTTTATAATTCTCTCTCTCTTTATATCTCTCTTTCTGTCTCTCTGTTTTTTTATTCACTTTCTTGTCATTTTTTCTGTATTCTATCACAGTCACACTCCAACTTCTTTAGCCATTCTCCAACTGATGGGATCCTGTGCAAGTCACTTATCCCTACTTCCTTAGTCCTTTCCACTTTTCTGCCTTAGAACCGATACCTAGTATTGATTCTAAGACAGAAGGTAAGGACAATAATAATAATTATTATCATTAATAATAATAAATAGCACACACCACAAGTGCTGCAATGTACTTCCCTATTTCAGTTTCTACAACTCTTGCCCATACATCTTCTACAAAGGATGAATACAACATGGTAGAGAGCAGAGGGAGCGCCTTCCTCTGTTTCTCTTGACAAGGCATGAATACCAATGGAGTATGTGGACTGTCCATCAGTGATTCCTCACTCTCTCCATTTGACCGTCCCATTTCTTTTCTCATATATTTCTCCAATGATATCTTTTATTCCATTTCTTTTATTTAATTTTTTGTTAGGAATGCACTGCAGGCCACTTTGTGACTATAATGCTTGGCTTGTATTTTGGATAACCTCAACTTCTTTTTTGGGCGCCTGATATTCCATGACTGCAAACAAGTTTATTACTGTGTAAATAACTGGATGACAGTAAAGGAAAATAAGAAATGTTGGAGGGGATGTGGCAAAGTTGGGATGTTAATGTATTACCAGTGGAGTTGTGAATTGATCCAACCATTCTGGAAGGCAATTTGGAATTATGCCCAATGGGCTTTAAAAGACTGCCTGCAGGGGCAGCTGGGTAGCTCAGTGGATTGAGAGTAGTCAGGCCTAGAGACGGGAGGTCATAGGTTCAAATATGACCTCAGATACTTCCTAGCTGTGTGACCCTGGGCAAGTCACTTGACCCCCATTGCCTAGCCCTTACCACTCTTCTGCCTTGGAGCCAATGCACAGTGTTGACTCCAAGATGGAAAGTAAGGGTTTAAAAAAAAAAAAAGACTGCCTACCCTTTGATCCAGCAATACCACTACTGGGTTTATATACCAAAGAGGTAAAAAAACAAAAACAAAAACAAAACTGGACAAGGACTTGTTTGGACAAAAATATTCATAGCCACACTCTTTGTGGTGGTAAAAAACTGGAAAATGAGGGGATGTCCCTCAATTGGGGAATGCCTGAATAAATTGTGTATATAACGGTGACATTGTGGGATGATCAAGGGTAATTGACTGCTACTAATAGCAATCCAATGATCCAGGATAATTCTGTGGGACTTATGAAAAAGAACCCTATCTGCATCTAAAGAAAGAACTGTGGGAGGAGAAACACAGAAGAAAAACATATGATTTGTCACTTGTTTATATGGATGTGTGATTTGGGGTTTGGATTTAAAGGATTACTCTTTTACAAAAATGAATAATATGGAAATGGATTCGAGTGATAATACATGTATAACCCAGTGGAATTGCTTGTCAACTCTGGAAGGGAGAAGGGATGAAGGGAGGGAGAAAACATGAATCATGGAAAATTTTTAAAAAATTATAACAATTTAAAAACAATTAATATATATGTATATTAATTGGGCAGGTAGGTGCTACAGTGAGTAGATCTGGAAGAGTCCAGATACTTCCTAGCTGTGTTTCCCTTAGCAAATCATTTAACCTTGTTTGCCTCAGTTTTCTCATATATAAAATGGGCTGGAGAAGGAAATGGCCAGCCACTCTAGTATCTCTGCCAAGAAAACCCCAAACAGGGCAACAGAGAGTCAGACATGACTAAACAGCAATAAAGATATACTAATTGCACTGTTATCTACAAGGTATTAGGAGAACTAGAGGAGAATTGTCAGAAAGTTGGGTAGAAGATCCTTTATCAGTCAACAAACCTTTATTCAGGCCCTTCTATGTGTTAGACTGTGTTACAGTCTAGGGATACAAAAACAGTGAATAAAACAATTCTTATTCTTGAGAAGCTTCCATTCAAATAGTAAGAGTAGAATGGAGGTTAGAGACTACTAGCTCATTGTGAGGATTGGCCCATCACTAGGCTCTAGCTGAGAGAAGTGACTCTACGTTTGATCACCGATTGACCCACCTCCCAGGAAGCTCCTAGGGACCAAAAAACTCTTGGTCAGCTACAGTTAGGGATAGGAAAGCAAAGTTAGCAAACGATCAGGGCTTTTCAGTCCAGACCATCTGATGATTGACTGTCCCTAAAGTCCCCAGTAATCTACCCGGGGACGACAATCAGAAATGAGGGCAGAGGCTCAGGGGGTCAGGATACACAGGCCACCATGGCCAGGGGGGCAGCCACACTCACTCTGAGTGATGAAGTGCCTAATTCATGATCCTTGAAGTGCTGATGTTCCTTCTTATATCTCCTCATCCACAACTTGCTCATATATGTATACAAGAATAACTGGAGGCTGTACTTTGAGGAAAACCTCCCCACACTTGAAAAGAAGTATGGTTACAGTGATAAATGCAGAATAAATACAAATAAACACTTGGTAGCTAGAGACGGAGGTATGATTCAGTGATGCAAAGTACTGGGTCTGCAGTCAGGAAGACCTGAGCTTAAATCCAGCCTTAGAATCTTCTTGGCTGTGTGACCTTGGGCAAGTCATTTAACCTCTGTATATCTTGAAGGCAGCTAAGTCTCTCAGTGGATAGAGTCCTGAGCCTGAAATCAGGAAAACCTGAGTTTAAATCTAGCCTCAGACAATTCCTAGCTCCATAACCTTGGGCAAGTCTTAATCTCTGACTGACTGACACAAAGATCCACTGGAAAAGGAAATGGCAAACTACTCATGTTTCTTTGCCAAGAAAACCCCATGGATAGCTATGGTCCATAGGGTCATGGGAGACTGAATAAGAACAAGAAAGTTAGAGAGGAAAGGCACTAACATTGAGGGGAACAGGAAAGGTTTCTGGTAGAAAGTAGGGCTTGAGATATATCTTAGAGAGGAAGAAAAGCAGCCAAGTCAGAGATATGGCAAATGGAATGTCCTGTGAGGAATGGGGAAAAGGACAATTGGGTTGGACTGAAGAATATGGAAGGGGGACAATACTGAAGTTGTAGTCAACTTCTTTTTTTTCACATAATTTAATTTATATTTTTTAGAATATTTTTCCATGGTTACGTGATTCCTGTTCTCTCCCTCTTCCCTTCCCTCCCTCCTCCCAGAGCTAACAAGCAATTCTACTGGTTTATACATGTCTTATTACTCAAAGCCTATTTCCATATTATTTATACTAGTAATAGAGTAATTTTTTTAAAAGCCACAACCCCAAATCATATGTTTTTCTTCTGTGCTTCTACTCCCATAGTTCTTTTGTAGTCAATTTCTGAAGAACTTTAAAAGCTAAATAGGAGAGTTTACCTTTTATCCTAGAGCAGTGATTCCCAAAGTGGGCGCTTCTGCCCCCTGGTGGGTGCTGCAGTGATCCAGGAAGGCAGTGATGGCCACAGGTGCATTTATCTTTCCTATTAATTGCTATTAAAATTTTAAAACAATTAATTTCCAGGGGCACTAAGCAATATTTTTTCTGGAAAGGGGGTGGCAGGCCAAAAACGTTTGGGAACCACTGGTGTAGAGGCATTCAGGAGCCACTGGAGTTCATTGAGTAGAGGAATAACATGGTCAGCTCTGTGCTTTGGCAGCTGTGTGGAGAATGGACTACAATGGTGAGAGATATGGGAACACCAGGTAGGAGAACTTGAACCAGGGAAACCAATTCTCTCTATGGAAGATTTATGAAAAGACAGATAAGAATGCCAACAAGATGAGTTTCCTTAAACTAGTAGTAATCTGCAATGGCCAAGGAAGTAACCACAGTGCCGAAATCATGGAGTCATTTACAACTTATGTATGCTCTTTGCTTCACTGTATTACCCTGGAAGAAATCATTTCTAGGAGATTTTTCTTTGTTCATAGAACCTTAGTTATCATCTCATCCAACCAGCTACTTTTCCAAATGAGGAAATGGAGACATATAAAGGTGAAATAACTTTCCTAAAATGAAGCAGTTAGTGGAAGAGCCAGGGCTACAGCTCTTGTTTCAGATATGTTCATCTTATTTCTCTAACTTGATTTTAAACTCCTTATAGTCAAGGACTAGTTTATCTTAGTGAGGGAGAAGGGAATAGAAAGCAGCAGAAAGGAGTAATTTCCTGAACGAAGTCCAGAAGACCAGAAGTGTCCTCGTTGAGTCTTTCTTCCACACATTCCACCCAAAGGAGATTCATGCGATTATTAATAGGAGGATTAAATCTCATAATCATTCTGATGTTACCTACAGCACTTTAGTCAAATCAATGCCCAGCAGATTTATCCTCAGCAAGTGGGAAGTTCAATTAGAATAGAGAAGGAAAGGAAAGAGACAAGTGCCAACATAGTTCAGACAGTTCCTCTCATGTGACCTTCCTCTCCATTGCAACCTGAAGTGCTTCCCTCTGAGTAATAAATAAACATTTTTCAGTTTTGAAAGTGCTTTCCTCCTTATTGATGCTCATGTTTCCCTTATTCTGCAAGAACCTCTAAATCCTATCCTTGGAAAATGTAAAGGACTTTCTCTTATAAAAAAAATAAGATTTTGAAAAAGCTAAATGTTAGAATATACTTATCACAAGAAAGTATCACCTCCTGATTTTTTTCCTTGGCATTTTTAAATTTTGGAAAGTTAAAAATATTTTTCAATTTTATTTTAAAATCAGCCTAAAGATTTTTTCTTATGTAACAGGAAACCAGGGTAGAAGGATATTCAAGAGCAACATAATATTGTCAGAACTTGAAAAGACCATACTAATAATTTCTTTATATCTGCAAATCTATGGAGGATAGCTGCTTAGTGTCATGAGAGAGAGCAGGTTCCTCTGCTCCTAAGCCTATTTGATATGATCACAAAAAGTTGGATGTAGATAATAATGCTGTCATGTGAAAAGACGTATCTGCAAGTCTGCAGATTGTTATCGCTTTAGGAAGTGTGAAGGGGCTTTTCCAGATGATCTGAAAAGTTTAGCTGATCACTTACTGGCCAAAGATTAACATCTGGTCTTATGGCCTCTAAAAAGATCAGTTCGCCAGCATGAAAGACATTCAGGGAAACAAGTATCCTTAAGGAGCATGGTCCCAGGCAGCAAAGAAAACCATGTACTCCTTCCATTTGGAAGACAGACTACAGGGGATTTAGAAGTGTGAGAGGTTAGGAAGTAGAGGTAGTGAGTGACTTTTTTAAGGATAGGAAGACACTTCCTACATGTGTGACCTTGGGCAAGTCACTTAACCCCCACTGCCTAGCCCTTACTGCTCTTCTGCCTTGGAACTAATACTCAGTATTGATTGTAAGATAGAAGGTAAGGGTTAAAAAAAAAGATAAGGAAAGTTCTGCATGTTTTTAGGCAAGGAAAGAACCAAGAGAGAAAGATTCAAGATTACAGAGAAAAGAGGCTGGTGGTTGAAGAATATGCTGGAGAAGGTAAGAAGGGATGGGATGGATAGTACATGTAGGATTGACACTGGCAAGGCAATGGGCCACCTCTTCATCAGATATAGGAATAAAGGAGGAAGTGGTGGAGGAGGAAGTGAAAGGGTTGTGAAAGAGGAAAAAAGAGAAGAGAATATTTTCAGGGAATATTTTCCTTTTTTTCAGTAGGGTAGGATGCAAAGGCTTCAGCAAAAAGGCCAACAAAGGAAGAGATACTACTGGAAGAGAATCTAGAATGGAGAGGAGAAGATTTAGAAAATCTAATGTAGGAGGCAGCTAGGTTCAAATCTGTCCTCAGACACTTCCCAGCTGTGAGATTCTGGGCAAGTCACTTGATCCCCATTGCCTAACCCTTACTGCCTTGGAACCAAGACACAGTATTGACTCCAAGATGGAAGGTGAGGGTTTAAAAAAAAAAGGAAAGGAAAGGAAAGGAAAGGAAAAGAAAGGAAAGAAAAGAAAAGAAAAGAAAAGAAAAGAAAAGAAAAGAAAAGAAAAGAAAAGAAAAGAAAAGAAAAGAAAAGAAAGAAAAGAAAAGAAAAGAAAAGAAAATCCAATGTAAGGAGTACGATATAGAATCAATTAATCAGGAAGTCAATAAGTATTTATTGACCTGGGATACAAATACAGATAAAAACAAAAACAATCCCTAACCTCAAGGAATTTATAACCTCATACAAGTAGGAACCACATATGAACAGAACACATAATCAATCAACAAACATTTACTAAGCAGGTACCAGTGCCAGGCATTTGGGGATACAAAGACAAAAGTTAAAACAGGTCCTCATAGGCTCACAGATTTAGAGCTGGAAAAGGCTTGGAAACAAGAGGATTTCCCACTGTAGTGAAGTTCTAGTTGAAATTATGCAACATAAATTATTATACATTGTGAGATTATGAGATATAAATTCTAGTCACTGAGCTGCCATCCAGAACTCAACAGTCTTCCCCTTGAGATCCTTCACTACTCAACACTCCATTTCCTCTCCCCCAGGCCCCACTCTACATGAGCCTTCTCCAGTCACTGCCTTCTGAAGACTGTTTCCACAGAGGAAAAGAAAGTATATCTTATGTTTGCAGTCCAGAACCTCTATACTTTCTACCTCTTTGCTGATACAAGTAAAGGTGATGACCTGAGATTACATCCATATAAGAATACAACAGAGAAATGGGAGAAAGACCCTTACCACTATCCAGGGGATTGCTAATGATCATAAGAAGAAACTGGTGAAGGCATTCAGGAAGAAATTTGCCCGCAATTGTACTGTCACTGAGCATCCAAAATATGAAAAAGTAATTCAGCTACAGGATGACCAGCATAAGAACATATGCCAGTTCCTTATTGAGATTGGACTGGCTAAGGACGACCATCCGAAGGTCCATGGGTTTTGAGTGGTTGTGGCTTACAGAACTTTAAATGAGAATATCTTTGCAATGAGCAAAAAATTTCCTTCTGTCCTTTGTCACACATTAAAAAACTTCATAGCTTATATAATGTAGCCATTTGGGGTCAACTGTTTCATTTGGACTAGTGAAATTTTTTCATGTAATAAACTGAAAAGAGCCCCCCAAAACCTTTATTTTTCTATTGGATCCAGTCAGTATGTACAGTGGACTGGACTTCCTCCAGTTTCATTCAGAAGTCTACAAAGAGGTGGATGGGAAGAATAATCCAACGATGGTGTTTGACAAGACCAGAGTAACAAGAGGATGGAAGAACAAGGGAATCAAGAATAGGAGATAGTGGTGGCACATACTGGGCTGGAAAAAGAATATAGAGGGAGGAGAGGTGATTGCCTGAGAATACACAAAGGGGTTGTGAAGTGAGGGGAGACAAGACTGTAGGTCAAAATGAGGAAAAAAGAATAGGTTCCAGAGGGAAAGATGGAATGATAGGAAATTGTAATTAGCTAAAAAGAATATTGGAGACATTCATCATGGCAGTGGAACAAAGTCAAGGGTGTGACCATTCCTATGTGGAAATGAGAGGAAGTAAAGAAATAGAACATAGTAGATGAGTATGTTGAGACACTGGAAGGTTTAATTACTCAAGGAACCCACAATAAGTATGTTGGATTCACCTAGAATGAGAGGAGGAGCTGAAGTGGAGAAGAAACGGGGAACCAAGCACTGAACTCATTGACCATAGCCAGAACATTTCCTAGAGACTGGTAGATAATGGTTCTAAGGACCTGGATAGTGTGATAAATTTGGAGTGAATGAATCTCAAAGGAAGAGTGGTTGATGAATGAAGATGGTAGAAGGAGAGTTGGAAGTGACAATGGGGGAAAGAGGAGAAGGAGTAATCCACTCTACCTCTGGGGCCAGTAAGACAGCAGATTGAGAGAAGATACAAACAGATCTAGAATGGAAGGTCTAGGACAGTAATGCTGAACCTTTTAGTGACCAAGTGCCCAAATCAAGACCTTAATGGATATGTGAGCCACCTCCTTATCCCAGACAGGGGAGGGAGGAAGCACTCCCATTGGATTGCTGGACAGAGGGGTGGGTGAAGTGAGAAATGTCCTCAGGTGACGTGGAGAGGAGGAGAGCAGCCCCTTCCAGTGGGTGTGCCATAGGACCCAACAAGGGTCTAGGACAGTGACAGACAAACTTTTTAAAGAGGGGGCCAAAGGAAAGGAAATGTTCATCTGTCAGTCTGTTTCTAAGGCAATTCTTTTGAATTTTCATTGTATTGTATCCTACTCATATTCGTCAGATTAGGGATAATGTCATGTAGCTGGATAAAACATTTCAGGAGGCCGCATCTGGCCTGTGGGCCATAGTTTGCCCATCACTGGTCTAGGATATTCCTTCATCCTGAAGGAGTCAGGTCTCAGGAAGAGTTAGAAGACAGAAGTATTGGATGAAGAAAGGGTATAAAATGAAAGGAAATTTGTTAAAATTATAAAGGAGAAGGTCCAGAGGGCACAGGGGAAGGGGTGGGCAAATAAGAAGTGGCACATTGAGGGTATAGTGTAGAAGATGATGGAGATGAGAGAGTGGAAAGTAAAGGAGTTTGTTCTTCAATAGCCTAATTCAATATGGAGGTTGGAGGGAATAAGCATTTATATAATGCCTACTATGTGCCAGGAACTGTGCTAAATACTTCATAAATGTCACTTCATTTGATTTCACAAAAACCATTTGAAGTGGGTGCTATTATATTGGCCCCATTTTATAATTGAGACAAAGAGAGACTAAGTAATTTGCCCAGGGTACCACAGTCAGTTTCAGGTCTTCCTGACTCCAGGTCCAATGCTCTAACAGTAGTTAATACTCTAACAGCTCACCTAACTATTAGTGGGAAGAAAAAGAGGAATGAAATGGTTAATTATTACACCACAAATCCAAGTAGAGGTCTCATTATTGGAAGGAAAGGGCTCAGAAAGCATGTGAGTAGCATTTTCTTTCTTCTTTGGCCTCTCACATAATAGCTCCCAGGCTCCATGCCTTCAAGAGCAACATAGTGTTGGGGACTGGGTAGGGTGACTTGCCTCCTCCTCATGAGGGGTAGTGATAGCCCTCCTGGGATTGTGTGAAAGAGAATTTAAACTCTGTCTGTTTTAAATTAATCAATCAAGAACCTGGAGGTCTCCCACTTTTCACACTTAGTTAGTCATTAACACCTAGTAAGAACCTTTTACTAGAAAAGGAAGTTCATAGCCTAAAAGACCACAAGAACTGCCCATCCCTGGACAGTGCTAGGCAAATTGGGAGACTGTGATTGATTCCTGAAATGTGATGAGGAGAACTGATGGGTGGAGAAAACTGCATATAAGCAGTCTGGGGCCTTTTTTTTGTGCGGTCTTTTGCCTAATGGGTGTGAGCTCTGGTGAGGTTCTTTTGTGGCTTCAGATTTTGGCTTCCTGATTTGAACTTTGGATTCTGGTGAAGATTCAGCTTTCTGTTTTGGAGACTTGGGCTGAAGATGGATGCTTACTCCAGTGAGACTCTTGCCTCCTTGGTGTGAGAGACTGCCCTTTGCCACTCAGCTTCTTCGGCATTGGTCTTTGGTTATTGAAACGCCTGGCTGGAGACACTTTTGTGGGCTGGTGAGATTTGGATTCACATTCGCAGTCTGAAGGCACTAGGATGGGACTTAGGGTATTTTTAGCTAGGCAATATTTTCTACCTCGTTCCTATTTCCCTCTCTTACTATCTCTATTTTGCTGTAATAAAGCTACTAAAGCTACTAACAGTCTCATGACTTAATATTTAATTATTATAAACAGCGACCACAATTTTAAAAAATTCTTATATTTGTCAAGCCCATTTTAATTATTACACCTGGCAGGGGATGCGTGCCCCTCCCTCATACATGAAAGAGTGCAAACACATGGAATGGCGGTGAAGGCAAATATGTAGAGTGGTATCTCATACTTCTGGCACTGCCCAGTTCAGGATATCTTCTACTTCTCACCACACAGCTCCCATGAGATGCATTGTCTCTTGTGACCACTGTCAGGAACCAGGACCTTACATTGTCTCTGCTGGATGCTGCTTCTGCCCCCTCTAGGCTCAGCTGAAATCCTTGGCTGTCTTATCTCTGCTTTAGGGGAAAGACAAGAACTGTCATCTTAAATCTTAAAGCCCATAGACTTTTTCTAAGTACAGCTTGGTTGGTTGGTTTGTTTTTATTAAGAAAAGCTGTGAGCCCCCCAAAAGTCCCTACTCAGGTTTTCCTGTCTAATTCACTCAGCATTTAAACCAAAAAACCTTACTTCCTCAGCAGTCTCAGCCCCACAAACCAAGTTCTTTGGACTAAATATTCAGTGTTCTTCTAGTTGGTTGGTACATTAGATTGCTCTCTTCTTTGCTCTATACTTTCTGACCCCCAGTTTTTGGGTGTGGGGATAATCTCCATGGCAAATTCATTGTAGGTCCTGGTAAAATTCCACTTATTTCACAAATTTTAATCTCTGAAAATTAGATTACAAATCAGGTCATGCTTATTTGTCCAATAACCACCCAGCAGAACTGAGGTTTTAGTTTCCTAATTTTTGCACACTCCTCTTCTCCCATGTAGATGATTGGGCAGGAAAAGAACGATTAAATCATTTTCTCTTCTCCCTGCTCAGCCCGATTCCTGGCCCATTTATGACCCAGAGTTTTAGTGTGTGTACTCATGAAAAAGTTGACTTATAAAATTGCTTCTATAAAATGAGAAGGAAAGTAAAGGCAGGGGAGGGGAGGAAGATGAATCAGCCTGCTGAATGAAAGTATATTTTGACAAAGAGAGAGGAAACTTGATTTAGCTAAAGGGCTAGTCTGGGGAGTAAGGAAGACCCGAGCTAGTTCTATAAGGATGGGATTTGTGTAGGGGGAATGGGACCAAAGGAGCCAGAGAAAGCAGTTACTGACAGTTGCTGATAGTTGAGACCAGAGAGAGGATTCTGGGAACTTCTCTGAGGAAGAGAGAGAGAGGAGAGGTCTTTAAGCAAAGGACTGGGAGGAGAGAGGAGGAGGACATCCCAGCTTAGATCCAGTCCTGAGGGCTTCCTGAGGATCTTTCTTTTGGAAATTGAAACCCTGATTCCCTAATCAAAGCCATTCCATCTCATCTCACCCATCAAGACTTCAACTATAGAGTCAGCTAAGTTTTGACTCCATTTTGGGAGCAATCTCTTAGTCTCCTTCACCCATTCCCAACCTTGCTGAGAGATCTTTTTTGGTCAAAACTTACAATTTTAGAAAAGGAAAGAAACAGAAAAACAGATATAGAAATAGAAGGAGAAGGGGAAAGGGGAGAAACTTAGGAATTGGAACCAATAGGGTTCCCACCCAAGTGATGGGCCCCATAGCAATAGAGAAGAGGGCACCCCAAAATCCCTCTGCTCTTCACCCCTTTTCCCAATCCCTGACTTGCAAATAATAAAAGTCATTCATCAGTCAGATATCGTTCCAGAGTGCCTGAGAGACAACGAAGGGGAGGGGAACCACGGCTTGGTCTGGCTGCCTCCATCTTGAAGTCGGACCACCAACTGTGAATTTAACTGATTGGGGGAGGTTTGTGTGAACCCCGTCCTTATCCAGGATTGGATTGGGGTACCACATACCTCCTCTTATAGGGAAGCCTCTCCCCCAACTCCTGAGGGGCAGCACGACCATCCAGGTCACCCAGTTTCAGGGTGACCCGCCCTTAAAGTCTCCCAGTGTATATTTGGCCCCAGGGGAGTGCTGGGAGAGAGACTCACCACATAGGCTTTCTCCATCTCCCTTCTTTCAAACATTGGCTACTGGCTCTTTTTATTATTTCAGTTTAAATGAGCTGCATGGCAATGGATAAGCCATTTAACTTCCCAGGTGCACCGGCAACTCTGGAGGACTGTGAGTTGTAGACCAATTGACAATCTGCATCAGTTGAATGGAGTTTCCACACTGGGAGTCCCCTTAAAGCACTAAAATCACATCTGCTGCCTTTGTTGCTTTTTTTCTTCCTTTTTCTTTTTAATACAAAGAATTTGCAGGCTGAAAAAAAACCCAAACATTTTACTGCATTTTACGAGCCTCCAGGGTGTGTTTTAGAAACTGCCAGCTTAGAAGAGTGTTGCAATTATCTTCACAAATTCATGTTGTGAGAGTATGTGGTTAGGTGTTAATTATCATTTAAAACGGAATTCCCTTTCCCGACATGATTGAGCTCTAGCCCAAGTGTTATTTTAACCTGCTCTCCTTTACCAAATGGCTGCTTTTTTTATTTAGTGGCCTCCTACTGGCCACACACACCATTTCACCAACTGCAAAATTCTTGGGAAACAATTATTTAATAGTTGTGAACCTTTATGGCTCCCTGAAGAACATCCTTCAAGATTCCCATCGGTACAAATATGTCTTCGTCCTGATTAAGGGGTATGGATCAGCTCTAAGCCCATTTTTTCCTATAGTGGTTTATGAGAATAAAATCATATAAAGCATATGCAAGCACTTTGTAAATCGCAAAGTACATTGTATCTGAGAGAGTAGAATTCTTTTTTATCTTGTAATCTCTTTCACTTTGTTTCTTGGTATTTTCATTGACTTGCATTTTCTTTCCTCAAAGAAAACATTTATTTACTTATTTGTTTCTTATTTTGAATATTTTCCCATAGTTACATATTTCATGTTCTTTCCCTCTCCCCCAAACTCCCCTAGCCCCCCTTAGCCGACACATAATTCCACTGGGTTTTACACGTATCATCGATCAAGACCTAATTCCATATTATTGATAGTTGGACTAGAGTTATCATTTAGTGTCTCCATCCCCAATAATATCCCCATCAGCCCATGTGTTCAAGCAGTTGATTTCAAGGAAAATATTTATAATGAAGGAAAGGATTTTACACATAGATGCAATAGAATGCAGGAGAGCAGTGACAACAAGCCAGAGGTCATTTGGAATCTTCAAACAAGGGTTGCTGGGGGATTAACGGACAATCTGGGAGTCTAGTCTTGGACTCTGTGGAGAGAGCCAGCTTTGAGAGACCACTGGAGGTCTGGAAATATCCCTGTTGATAGAAATATCTATCAACCTTGGAGAGATCCTGTTGTACTGAATAAAGGTAGATCTGTGTAGACCTGATCAGACAGTTTACTTCTAAGGGGTTATCCTTAGGGTATCTGGATTAGGCCTGAAGACCATCTCACATCTGTGTCAACTATTCCTAGAGACTTTACTTCTTCTTATATTTAGCCTAGGTTTAGCCATCATAGAAATTACTACCAGATAGAGAGGGGTTCAGGCCAGCCTCAGCTTCAACTGAGAGCTGAAAGACTTTGACGTTTGATCAGTGCCTCCAGTTAAGGAATCCTTATCACCCTCTTTCCCAGGCCCAATCTTTGTTATCCTTTGAATAAACATCATAAAATATAGAAAGCAGTCAGATCTATTTCAACAAGAAGATTGGTGGAGAAGGGAATTTATCCTGGAAGGGAGAGTCATTAGACTTGGGTAAAGCCTGTATGAGGGTGAGTATTGATGGTGTGGGATGTGTCTAACAGGAGCCCCACGAGATAGTAATCAGTGGGCCAGACTAGCTATCACTCACCTCCACCCCAGGGAAGACCTATGAGGGAATAAACTCAAAGAGGTTCCCAAACTGGCAAAGCTATGATGGGGATGTTGAAGGAAGGTGTTGGGGTTCAGTTGTGACCCTAATAGGTTAGATCCCATTCTCAGTGCCAGTAATGCTGAGACAAGTTTCCCCACTCCTAAGTTCAAGTCACTTTGCCCTTCAAGATGGTGTTTGGTATTCATCTTCCCCTCAGCCCCAAGATCGGTCTTCCTCCCCTCAAATTAACAGCCCCCAACTACCACCAATAAACTAATAAATATGTATTATAAGGATAAGGGAATTCAGGATAACAGGGTGAGGGTTATTCGTGGATTTTGAGGAAGGAGGATACTGGGATAACTTCTCTGTCAACTATGAACCCCACAACAAGAGGGAGTTCTGGTTTCTTCTAGAGCTTGGACTCAGAAACTAACTCTCCCTCTCCTCACAATATACTATCCTTAACACTAGCTATCAAACAGGAGAATAACTGAAAGGAAGGGGTACAAGATGGATCAAGGAAGGGTCCCCCACATGTCTGCTCCCACTGGAGTCCGGGTACTAAGGCCAATTATGGAGCACAACTCTTTCAGTTTCTTCTTTGTTGGCAATGAAGTACAGTAGAAAGGTTTTGCTGTTGAAATCTCCAGGTTGCCCCTGAATTTTGGGTTCAGAAGAGCTAAATTCCTGTCCAGATCCTCCTGGCCTCCCACAACCATCCACCCCCAAGTCCACCCGAGAGCTTGAAAGACTTCTCCCTTACTTTGGCAGTTCAGAATCTTCAGAATCTTCACCAAACTCTCACCTTCACTGGCCCCTCCCAAACAGAACCTCTTCTAGGTTCCGTGAGGGCAGCTTCGATTCTACTTGACTGCTCTCCTTTGTAAAATTCAGTCCACACTGTTACAAGCCAAATCCCAGGTTGCCCATTTCTGTTCTCTCTACCAGGGCAGCTTCCTGTTCAAGGGGGGAACATCAAGGAGAGACCAGGTAAAGCAAAATTTCCTAGTCAACCGTCCATATTCAGCTCCTACGGTGTTCCTCTATCTTGACATGGGTTGATGCCATATCTTGCCACCAAGTGCTTTGGCCAAAGAAAAGAGAGTAGCCATTTGCTCTCTGTCTCTAGGGGGGGAATACCCTGACAGATCAGGTTATCAAAACCACCTAATCATTCACCTATAATAACAACACAGGATTTCCCTGTCTGTTATCAATAATACAGTTATTTGGATGTCTTCTCTCCCCTTCCCCAGCCCCTTGAGATTATAATCTCTTTGAGAGCAGAGAATGCCTTTTGCATTTCTTTATTATTGTCAGCACATCAGCACATGGAGCCTGGCACACAATGGGTGTTTTAAAAGATGTTTTTTAACTCTTACCTTTTGTCTTTATCAGATGGAAGGGCAGCAAATGTTAGATAATCACGGTGAAGTGACTTACCCAGGGTCACTTATCTAGGATGTTTCTGAAGTTGGATTTGAACCCAGGTCCTCTAGACTTCAGGCCTGGCATTTTTTCCATTGTGCTACCTAGCTGCCTCATTAATAAATATTTATTGACTGACAGATAAAGATATGAGGCTTGCTGTATGTTCTATGTTTTTGATCTATTGTATATTTTGATCTGTAGTATTACCTAAGCCAGTGATGGGCAAACTTTTTAAAGAGGGGGCCAAAGGAAAGGAAATGCTCATCTGTCAGTCTGTTTCTAAGGCAACTCTTCCGAGGTTTCATTGTATTGCATCCTACTCGTATTCATCAGATTAGGAATAATGTCAGCATGCCACCAGTGGATAGAACATTTCAGGGGGCCACATCTGGCCTGCTAGGTGTAGTTTGACCATCACTGCCCTAAACCATGCTCTTACATATATTTCTCCCTAATCTCACTCCCCCTTTGCTTTGTGGTCACTGAGTATTAATTAGAGTGCATGTTGGATTTCTTTTTTTTTTAAACTCTTACCTTCTATCCTGGAGTCAATACTGTGTATTGGTTCCAAAGCAGAAGAGTGGTAAGGACTAGGCAATGGGGGTCAAGTGACTTGCCCAGGGTCACACAGCTGGGAAGTGTCTGAGGCCAGATTTGAACCTAGGACCTCCGGTCTCTAGGCCTGGCTCTCAATCCACTGAGCTACCCAGCTGTCCCCTGCATGTTGGATTTCATTTGGAGGATCTTATCAAGTTCTTTATAGTCATTCTTTATCCTCTTCATCCTCAGCAATTGATGTTGGTTTATAAATTGATAATTATTTTCTCAAGTCTTTTTCAAATATTTATAAGTATTACAATATGAGATGGGTAAGCATTCCATGAAATGATGTTTCTTCTTGCCTCTGAATATAATAAATATAATATATAAAATAGTGAATATGATATAATAAAATATAGTATAATAAAACCAATTTCACAGGCTCCTTTCTTTCCCTCTCCAGTGAGTACTTGTGAACTGTCTTTTCTCTATGGGTGATTTCCTTCTGGTCTTGTTTCTAACAAGAGTGTCAATATCTAAATCCAACATGATGTACACTTGTTGGTCATTAGAAAAAGATCTCACATTTGGAGTTTCTTTCCCCTCTAATATTAAACCTTTAGGTGTTCCCAGTTATCTAAGAAAGCCAATTTGGATAGATCATAGAGTCTGTAAAGGGGAATAATGTCGAATAAGGTTCTCATTTTCTCTTTCCCATAAATTCATTCTGCAGCAATGGTAATAATAGGCAAAGACCAAAATTAAATTAGTGGAATATACACAAAGGGAACACATGTCCAAGGCAATTCACACCTCTAGTAGTATAAGGTCCCATTGATCTTTCTCTTCTCCTGGAATCCTCACTGGGCGTAGCGTCTCTGTGGTGCTGGACTGCTCTTCTCTTCAGGTACTTCCTGACCCACCTAGCTAAGTCTTTCTCTGATGCTCTGTTTTGGGGTTTCCAACTGAGCGACTCAACTGCAAGATGTCATGGTTGATGAGAGGGTTTGCGGATGGGCAGAAAAGAGAAATCCCTTCCCTATCCCTGTTGCTCTCTGGTAGAGGTCTTTGTATCCAGGATACATTTGGGTGTCCTACACACTGGCAGGGTCTCTCAAGAGAAACTATTGGATTTCTTGGATTCTCTAGGATTGTAGGGATCCACTGAAGAAAATGTTCCTTTTAGCCATTTTTCTTGCACATTTCCTTTATGATTTAGATCAGTTTCCTTGATATAACTTTTGCACAAACATGTAGAGATGTTAGATATTACTAATGTCAATCTCCAAACTAAAAATCAGTTTAGTCATACAACAGATAACAATAAATCAAGTCAGTCAGTCAACAAGCATTTATTAAGAACCTCCTGGGGCCGCTGGATAGCTCAGTGGATTGAGAGCCAAGCCTAGAGACGGGAGGTCCTAGGTTCAAATCCGGCCTCAGACATTTCTCAGCTGTGTGACCCTCCATGTGGAAGGGGCCAATTAGAAAATGTTGTCCACATCTCTAGATGCAATGTTATATCAGTCGTCCTTGGGAATATTTCAAGTGCTGAATGAATTGCAGGGACCCAGAGAATTTTCTGCCTAGTTAGATTGATTTCTCATTTCAAAATGAGAAGACAAATATGGCCTCAGACACTTCTTAGCTGTGTGACCCTGAGCAAGTCAATTAACCCTTATTGTCTAGCCCTTACCACTCTTCTGCCTTGGAACAATATACAGAATTAAAAAAAAAAAAAAAAGAATGCCTCAAATCAAAGTGAGAGGAATAACTTCCAGACAATCCCAACATTACTATCCCTTTTAGATAAATTGGAAGAATTCCATGTGAACTGGAATGACCTCCAGGAATTGATGCCGAGCGAAAGGAGCAGAGCCAGAAGAACATTGTACACAGAGACTGATATACTGTGGTACAATCGAATGTAATGGACTTCTGTACCAGCAGCAATACAATGACCCAGGACAGCTCTGAGGGATTTGTGGTAAAGACGCTACCCACATTCAGAGGAAGGACTGCAGGAGTGGAAAGACAGAAGAGAAACAACTGCTTGAACACTTGGGTTGATGCAGACACAATTACGATGCAGACTCTTTTTTTTTTTAAACCCTTCCCTTCCGTCTTGGAGCCAATTGGCTCCAAGGCAGAAGAGTAGTAAGGGTAGGCAATGGGGGTCAAGTGACTTGCCCAGGGTCACACGGCTGGGAAGTGTCTGAGCCTGGACTTGAACCTAGGACCTCCCGTCTCTAGGCCTGACTCTCAATCCACTGAGCTACCCAGCTGCCCCATAGGACGTAGACTCTTAATGACCACCCTAGAACAATTGTCAATAATATGGAAATAGGTCTTGATTGATGACACACGAAGAAACCAGTGGAAATGTGCATTGGCCACTGGGGGTGGGGGTGGGGGAGAGAGAGAGCAAGAACATGAATCATGGAACCATGGAAAATTTTTTTCTAAAAAATAAAAAAAGAAACTCTGAGATCAGACTTTTCCTATAAAAGGGAAAACTTGATTCTCCTTTCCCCTTATTTTCTTTGGACTATGTCAGGACTTTCTAAGTACCAAGCAGTAACTTAAGAGAATTTAATAAAATTATGAATCTATTAAATTGTTTAACCTTTATTTGGGGCTGATGTAACCCCCGGGTCCATTAGGGATGGTAGGACTAAATCCTGTAAATAGTTTTTGCAAGTAGCCATCTTGTGCAAACTGTAGCAAGATGGGATTCAGATTTTAGACTTTCCAAAGCAGGGATGAGACAGTTGGAAGACGGTTGGAGCACCCCTACAAATAGGAAGTCACCCCCAGGCAAACTAACTCAGTATTGAGTAAGGTGGGTGGAAAGGGTGGAAGGGGAAAGCTCTCCATTTGAACCCAGAAGCTTCACCAAGGATCTGTGTTAGCTGATCCACACTAGGGTCCAGCTATATCTAAGTCTACTATTATAACCTGCAATCTGCAGTTCAGCAGCAGCAGCAGCAGCAGCATCAACAATTATCAGCAATAACATCAACCAGTCATCACAGAAGAACAACAGCTATTTATAACCATCTAAGTTTAGCTAGCTTTGCTATCCAGCAGCTGAACAAGACCTATGCTGTAACCAGGCTTGAGTGGCAGAATTCCGTCAGAGGCTTTCCCTGAGGGGAACTGCCTGATCTTCTCTCAATAAGATTTTAGTTTTAGTTTCCTTAAAACCTGTAGCCTTGCCCATCTTTCCTAAATTCCCATACCACCAACATATCCCTTTAATACTTAATTAAACTAGTTACCTGTTGTTTGATATCATCTAACTGGCCTGGTCCGTCATCTCCAGGAAGAACCTCAAACTGTCAAGCCTGGCTAAAGTTAAGAGTGATTCTCTGGCCGTGAAGAGTTTCGGAGGCTAATCATCAACTCTAGCCTATGATAAATTCTCAATCAATTCAAGATTTCTATACTATTAACAGTCAGACCATCATAGCCTTATATTACATCTGAAGATACTTGGTATTAAACCATCAAGGAATTAGTGGAGCTGAGCCCACAGTAGTAGGGAATTCTCTCAGTGTCTGCCTGTAGGGGGAAGTTGTGACCACTGGCCCATCCCTTGAGGGACAGCGCTGTGCAGCCGCAGACACAGACAGCAGCTTGAGAAAATAATCCATACAAATCCCCATGGAAGAATGTTCATTTTTAGATTGTTAAAACATGTATCTTTTTAGACCTGGACTTTCTGTGACTCTCAATGCTTTTGGAGGGGCTTCCAAAAAGAACCCTATAACTGTCCTTTAAAGCGGGAGTTTCTAACTGGCCACATTCAGAGGAAGAACTGTGGGAGGAGGAAACACAGAGGAAAAACGACTGCTTGAACACAGGAGCTGATGGGGATGTTATTGGGGATGGAGACACTAAACAATAACTCTAGTCCAACTATCAATAAGATGGAATTGGGTCTTGATCAATGTTACGTGTAAAACCCAGTGGGATTGTGTGTTGGCTAAGGGGGGCTGGGGGGAATTGGGGGAGAGGGAAAGAAGATGAAACATGTAACTATGGGGAAATAGTCAAAATAAAAACTTAAAAATAATAAAAATAAAAAATAAAAATAAAAAATAAAGTGGGAGTTTCTAATATCTTTAAAGTCACAGGTCTAGTGTTCCTCCCTTTCACCAGGTCAACAAAGTTGAGCTCTGAAAAGACCACTAGATTTAGCAATTAAGAGATCACTGGTAACTTTAGAGAGAACTGTTTTACCTGCGTGATGGGGTCAGAGGCCAGAATGATCAGCAAACGTACTTTTCAATGCATGTTAAGTAAAACTACCTTTCCCCAAGAAATTGTATTCCCAAGAAGTTATATCATGTTTATTATCTAGCAATATACTTCTCATACATCACTTTTACCTCTTTACTGTGGTGATTTAAAAAAAACTCACCTTCTGTCTTAGCATTAGTTCTAAAACAGAAGAGTATCAAAGGCTAAGTCATCAGGGTTAAATGACTTGCCCAGGGTCACGCAGCTACAAAGGGTCTGAGGTGAGACTTGGGGCTTCCTGACTTCAGGCCACCATGCTACCTAGCTGTCCTTATGTGGTGGGATGGTGGGATTTTAGAAGGTAAAATCCATGAGATACCATACAAAGATATGACTATAATAGGGGAAGAAGGGTGACCTGGGAAGAGCAGAATAACATTTACATTGACATTGGCATCACCATATCAGCCCTCATGCGATGTCCTTAATAAGAAAGGCTTTTCTGGCTTTCCTGGCTTTTTAACTGTTTTCATTAAAAGCTGTGGGGCAGGGCAGCTGGGATGGTAGGGGGTAAGGGTGACAGTTAAATGCGAATAATTCCTGTAGTCCTGGTGCAGTTCATCCTGAGCTTTTGGAGATCAGAGCTGTCATTTCAAAAAATATTTCCTTGCTGCAGTTCTGTCATCATCTGACAGTTATTTCCTAACCTCTTAAATAAAGCAAAAACATCCAGCCACAGAAGCCTTGTTTGACAATGTAGACAATATTGTGTCCTAGGAAGCCTCTAAACTCTCTGCCACAAGGACACGTCTTTCATTCTTCCAAGAGACATTTCACTAAGAATTCCGGTTCTGATGGGCTAATGATCCAGAGACAGGCTTTATGCATTGCCTTGGTGACTTTGTCATCTATGATATAAGAAGATAGAAGTCTGTCTTGCTGAAGCAGTCATCATGTGTTTTCTGCAAAGGCTGTTGAAAGCTAATTTAATTTAACCTCTGGTTTTAATTTAAAGATCATATGCGGATGAGTCAGGGACCTGACTTCTGATCTCCAACTTTGCCACCCCCAACTAGAGAATTTGAGGACAAGTTAATTTTTACCTTCCTGTGTGTATTTAAATCCTCATCTGTAAAATGAAGATAACAACCCTTCCTGTGAGTTAGTTAAGAGGCCAATAAGAGGTAATCTGGAAAATGTGAAGTGCTTTAGAAATGGAAGAATGAAAAAAAAAAAAGAATGAACTTAAATAACAGCTTAAAGAATGAACTTTCATATCTTAGAGAATGTGGTTCTTCAGAACTTCTCTGTGGATTTCTGAGCACAGGCACAAGAATGCTGTGGAAAAAGTAGGAGAATGCTGACTAAATTAGGATGTAACCTTCTTGCACTATCCACATAGCAACAGTCACCATGTATGAGAATAGGCACAATGGAAATACCCATGAAGCTACCAAAGAAGCCTTGAATTTTCACCAGCTAAATATATTTCAGCATACATTTTTTGTCTCTTTCTGAAATATCAGTGGGCTCAGAGCCAACTTCATTCAAACTATTAACTTTAAAAAACAAACCCTTACCTTCTGTCAATCAATACCCTCTATTGGTTCTAAGGCAGAGAGCAATAAGGGCTAGGCAATGGGGGTTAAGTGACTTGCCCAGGATCATACAGCTAAGAAATGTCTGAGGTGAGATTTGAACCTAGGATCTCCATCTCTAGGCTGGCTCTCAATCCATTAATCCCCCAACCTATTAACTTTTAATTTTCATTAAACCAAGAGATTTCCCTTCACATCAAAACACAGAAAGAAAAGATATAGGGTACCTTAGCTTTTGTTGTGTTCAGAATTTTTTCCTCTTTGATTTTCCTTATTTGATTTTCTATGCTTTTTTCTCCACATTCCCTCACTTAAAAAAAATTAAATTATGTTTTAATAAACTTTTAGAATTTGGGTAAAGAGAGACTAAATTTTCAAGCTTCTAGAAAGCTTGAAAGAAAATTGTCAAAGTATCAAAAAATGTCATCTTGTTTGTGGATTTTCATGCAATATAAGTGGTGATAAGGTGACATTTAGATCACTGAATCTATGGGATCTAATCTAGGAAACTGCCTACCACTTAATTACTTAATTCTCTCTCTCTCTCTCTCTCTCTCTCTCTCTCTCTCTCTCTCTCTCTCTCTCTCTCTCTCTCTGTTTTTCATTCACTTTCTATCTCCATCTTCTCTCTCCATCTCCCCTCTCTCTCCTTTTCCTTTTTCCTCTCCCCATTTCTTTGCGCTCTTGGTCTCTCTCTCTTTCCATCTTTCTCCCAACCTCTCTCTTTTTCCTCCTCCCTTTCCTCCTCTTTCTGTTTCTGTTTCTATCTCTTCTGTAAAAGAAATATATCATTAATCATGAGGGGCATCTTCAGAGGAATGAGATGCAAATAGGGCAGTGATGGTAGGAAATTGTAAAATTCGGTGACAAGGGTCATATAACTAGTAAGTGTTAGATGCAGAATTGGAAACTGGTTTTCTTGACTGCAAGTTCATTTGTGGTTCTGTCTAGCTGATCTTTACACCACAGTGTCATGGAATCATAGGAGTTTAAGGACCTCAGTGTCCATTGAACTTCTAACTGAATAAGAATCTCTCTTTAAATATAGCTGACAAAGGGTCATCTAATCTCTGTTTGAAGACCTTCACTGTGATTCCAAATGTAGTGAACAGTATTTGGGGACAAATCTAATTGTCTGGACCATTTTTCAAACCTCTAGCCTAAGTCTGTATCTTTGCAACTTTTGCCTTTAACTCCTAGGTCTGCCCTCTGTGCCAATTAGAATAAGGATTACTTCTTCTTCCACAAGATAGTCCTTTACCTATTTGGAAAAAGCTATAATGTTCCACATTGGAAAAGGAAATGGCAAGTGGATAGGGTGCCAGGTCTGGAGTTGGGAGGACCCAGATTCAAATCTGGCCTCAGATACTTCTTAGCTTTGTGACCCTGGGCAAGTCACTTAGCCCCAATTATCTACTCCTTGCTTCAATTCTGTCTTAGAATTGATACTAAGACAGAAGGTAAGGGTATTTAAAAAGGAAAGGAAAGGAAATAGCAAACCACTTCCCTATATTTACCAAGAAAATCCCATGGACAGTATTGGTGTGATATGGTTTATGGGGTCATGAAGAGTCTATCATGACTGAATAATAATAACTAATTATGCTCCACTTAAGTCTTTTCTTCTTTGAGCTCAATATCATCAATTCCTTCAACTAATCCCCATGTAGCCTATACCATCCTGATTGCCCTCTTGTTGTCCTTCTCCAGCTTATCAATATCCTTCCCAAAAAGTAATACCTAGAACTAAAACAAACATAATCAGTGTTTCAAATGCGGTTCAGAGCATGGCTGTATCATCTCCCTAGATAAGGACCCTCTGCTGCCTTTAATGCAGCCTAATACATTACTTTTCCTGGCTACCATCTCACTTATTCCTCGTATTGAACTTACGTTCCCCAATAATTTCCAGTTCATCTTCAGATGCCCTAGTGTCTAGACAGAGCATCTTTATTGTGAAGCTGACTTTTTGAATCTAAGAATAACACTTGGATTCATTTATCCTCATTTAATTTCATCTATTAGATTTAGTCCAACATTCCAGGCTGTCAAGAAATTTTTGGATCCTGAGAATGGTTATCCCCTCTATGAAATCTTTTTCAAAGCTGGAGAATTATGTAAATTTCATAAATAGACCATCTGTTCTACTCTAGTTTTTCTAAGTGAAAAATAATTTAGTTACTGTTGAGTAAAACACCATTAATTTTTAAAATATATTGTAGTTTAAAAGAGCCTTGATCCAGGCCTTGGGAAATAGTTTTAGTTCTGCCTAATTGTGTGACCTTTGGAAACTCTTGTCAACTCTGTGAGTTTCATTTCCTTCACCTACAAATTGAGAATATTCTGCGAATCATAGATTCTTTTTTTAACTCTTGCTTTCCATCCTATTAATAACTCTAAGTAAGAAGAGCAAGGGCTAGGCAAACAGGGTTAAATGACTTGCCCAAGGATCCAAAGTATCTGAGGCTAGATCTGAACCCAAGTCCTCTCGACTCCAAGGTCTGGCGCTCTATCCACTATGCCCCCTCGCTGCCCCTGAATCATACTCTTAGAGTTGGTAGAGACCTGAGATATCAGTTAGTCCAACCCCAGCTAGGAATGTGAAATCCCTCCACAACATTGCTGATTTGATTTGAAAAACATTTCTCTTGGCCAACAGTTCTAGTATTCTTTGAGTTCCCTTATTTCATAATTGATGACAATGAAATTTGGTTGGGCTAATGTTTATTCGTGTGACATTTTGCCAGAGACAACAAGATAAGAAAGATACGTTTAATCTACTTCAGAGAAAAGTATTTTTTTCCTTAAGGATTTTAGGATATTACCTGCATGACTATTGATACCATTTATTATAAATGAGCCATTCATTAGAAGACTTCTCAAAAGCTGGATTTTATTTAATATAATTCCACAATTCATACTCTTCATTATTTAATTTCATCTTTGCCTCCAATCAATCAGAACTATATCACAAATGAGAGACAGCATTGACATGGTGGATAGATAGCTGGCTTCGGGACCAAAGACACCCCTTCTTCCATCACATACTAGCCATGTGACTATTCATTAATCACTTCACCTCTCAGCATTCTAGACAATCCTCTTAGACTATCAGGACAGAGAAGGGGTCAAACATTAGTAGAAAGAATTTCCTCTTCTGAGAGTTCTGAATACTAGGAAAATGGGGTGGGGCAAGCTTGGGTGACTCAGTGGATAGAAACTTAGGGAGATCCTAGGTTCAAATCTGACTTCAGACACTTCCCAGCTGTGTGACCCTGGACAAGTCCCTTAACCCCCATTGCCTAGCCTTTACTGTTCTTCTGCCTTGGAACTAATACACAATATTGATTCTAAGATGGAAGGTAAGCGTTTAAAAATATAAATTAAAAAAAAAAAGAAGAAAATAGGCCTAGTTGCTATTCTTATTTTGCAAATATCTCTGATTTCCCCCACCAGGGGCTATTCAAACCATATCCATCTTTTAGCAGAAGAGTTCAGGAATGGCAAGGGCTAGGGTATTGGATTAAGTGACTTGCCCAGGGTCACATAGCTAGGAAGTATCTGAGGCCGATTTGAACCAAGGTCCTCCTGACTCCAGGCTTGGTGCTCTATCCATGATCCACCTAGCTATCCCCCTTCCCCAGGCAATCTTCTAAAACTTTTTAGACTAAGTGCCAATCTGCATCAGGAGACGTAGTTTCCTCATCAGAATTTCCTTACCCAATAAAATCACAGGTATGATTCGAATACACATGCATATAAATGTATCAGCACTTGATGAAATATACTTACATATGTTTTATATATGTAATATTTATCAATATGTTTATGTTGCATATAATCTGTATCAATATGTTCACATTGTAAAATATATACCAATAGGTTTACATTATATATAATATATATCAACATGTTTACAGTATATATATGTATTAATAGGTTTACATTATATATAGTATGTATCAAATGTTCACATTATAAAATATGTACCAATAGGTTTATATTATATACACAATGTATATCAACATGTTTACAGTATATATAATATGTATCAACATCTTTACATTATGTAATATGTACCAAGAGGTTTACATTATATATAGCATGTATCAAATGTTCACATTATAAAATATATACCAATCATTTACATTATATGTGTATAATGTATATCAGCATGTTTAAAGTATATATAATATGTATCAGCATCTTTACATTATATAATATGTACCAAGAGGTTTATATTATATATGTATTTATCAATCAGTTTACATTATATATAATATGTTTATAGTATATATGTATCAACTTCTTTACATTATATAATATATATCAATATGTTCACATTATATAATACGTACTGAGAGGTTTACATTGTATATGTATCAATATATTTACATTATATGTATGTATCGATATGTTTATGTTATACATAACATGTATGGATATGTTTCTATTATTTATACATGTAGATGTATGTATATGCCCTGTGTGCATATAGTTATTCTAGCATATCCAGTTTGTATTTCCACCATGCTATAATGCCTCCCATTTGCAACATTAGCCTGACTTATTACAGACGAGATTAGAATTAATTGGTGAATTTGGATTATGGAATGTACACACACACACACACACACACACACACACACACACACACACACACACCCCTATACTTCTCAATGGGCTGCTTTCCAGTTGCATGTCAGTCCAAACAACATGTATTTTTTACCTATTTGTTTTTTCACCCTAGATCAGTGATGGGCAAACTACTGCCCATGGGCCAGGTGCAGCCCCCTGAAATGTTCTATCTGGCCCCTTGACATTATTCCTAATCTGATGAATGAGCAGGATACAACACAATGAAACTTTGAAAGAGTTGCCTTAGAAACAGACTGACGGATGAGCATTTCCTTTCCTTTGGCCCCTCTTTACAAAGTTTGCCCATCACTGGTCTAGACGGTTAGACCAATCTCTTTTTAATCACAATGGATTTCACAGAGGACACTTTGCAGCCTGAGGTTTGAGGCAATTAGTACAAGGTTCTCTTAGAATAGGAACAGTTGAGGAATCAGTAAGGAATACTTTTTTTGTCCTCTTCGCAGGGCATCTTCATCTAACTGGTGACTACCTTAGGTGAACATATGTCTCTCTGTTTTGTGCCTGGCTTAATGTCAATATTCAGCTGGTTGTTGAAGAGAATTATCTCTGCAGTTGCATCTGTCATTGAATCTTATATAATTTTAACACATGCGTGGGAGACAACTTTATCAGAGGAGAACCTCTAAGGCTGTTTTGTTCTTTTGAGTCAAATGCCTTTGAAAAAATCAATAAACAATAGACTCAGCAGCAGCTTTTGTTCTCACAGTCATACGACCAACCATAACGATTCTTACATCTTTCGAAATCTTAAAATGGCATCATCAAATGCTAATAACCTTGCTCTCACTAGAAAGAGGATTAGAGGTAATAAGAAAGAAAAGCAGAGCTCTCTGGGCTATTTGCCATGGCTAAACTATCTTACCTACATGCTGTTTACATGAATTTGATCCTAATCAGACGTCACAGCTACAGAGTAAGTCCATATCGTGTCTTTGAAATATTTTTGCCGTTTTTGTTTGGTTGGTTTTCAGTTCTCTGACTCTTCCTGCTCCCATCTGAGGTTTCCTTGGCAGAGATACCAAAGTGGTTTGCCGTTTCCTTTCATTTGACAGATAAGGAACTTGGGCAAACACAGTTAAGTAACTAGTCCAGGGTTGCACAGCTGATAAGTGTCCGTAGCTGGAAGTGAACTCAGGAAGATATTCCTGACTCCAGGCCCAGTTCTCTATCCGCTGAACCACCTAGACTGCATGGTAAATTGTATTTATAGACTATCTTCCTTTATTCAACGAGAAAGGGTGATAAGCATAATCAACGGCTTAACATTCTGAAGAGCTTCTCTCCAGAATTATAGAATTGTGATTGGAAGAGACTCAACAGGAATCTGGGAATATACTAGTCTGATCATCATAAGTTAGGGTGGGGTGCCTCATTGAAGGAACCCAAATCTGAAAGAGGAGGAATTCTTGAATATAAAGAAGCTACAGCAATCCCACCAGTGTCTGGCACATATTAGGTGCTATATAAATGCTTATTTCCTTCCTTTCCCTTTTCCCACCTCCTTGTAAGTGTCAGAATAGACATCTTCCTTAGCTTAGGAATGGCAGAAGCATCTCTAGTTCTGCTTCCTCAGAGATTCACCTCTAAAGTTTTTCCATCTCCTAGGTAGGAAGGAGGAAAACTATGACCCTTCCTGTTGAGCATTTATTTCTGGTTCAGTGCCTAGTTTCCTCACTGGACGTTGTTATTTTGTTGTTCAGTCGATTTTCAGTCATCTCCAACTCTCATGACTCCATTTGGGATTTTCTTGGCAAAGTGATTTGCCTTTCCTTCTCCAGCTCATTTTACAGATGAGGAAACTGAGGCAAACAGGGTGAAGTGACTTGCCCAGGATCACAGTGAATGTTTGAGTCCAGATTAGAACACACATAGATAGCTCTCTGGGAAGTCAAGGGTAAGGAATATGAGGGGAAACTATGTGGATGTAAAAAAAAAAAAAAAAAACCCAAAAGGCTTTGTAAAGATTAAAATTCTCTGGAGACCATGTCTTCATTTATAATTATTTATTAAATAACAAAAATTGGGTCAGAGAAGAAAAGGCACCAGCCACATGTGGCCAGCTGTTCCCTTCCTAAATCTTCTCTCTCAGCTAGTTACACCAGTTTCACAGCCAGACCTCAGGTGGGCACAGTGCTCTACTGGGCAACCCCAAGCCCAACTGTGTGAGTGTGCTGAGCCTCCCCTGGTCAGTGACTGCCTGCCCTGGTTCTCTAACTGCCTCCCCTGAGTCAGCTTTTCAGGCATAATGGGGATGAGCCAACACTCTCCTGGCCACCTCCTTCCTCCATGGTTTCTAAGACAAAAGAACCCTACTTCCTTTCCCTAGTCCCATCTATGCTCCTTGAGATGTCATTTCTCTGAGCTCTTCTGATATGTCAGACTCTGACCTTAGTCTGGATCAGAAAAGGGTCTTCCAGATGCCAGAAGTCACCATGCTGTCCTTAGCCACATAGCCACATAGCACCAGTATAGCATTTTCCAGCATTGTAAGGAGGACTCTACCCTTTACCTCAGAGAGATACAGACCAGAAGTAAGATCCTTTGCTTTAAAATCCAAAGTTGTCTTGACAGGCTAGTGTTAAATGTTCACAGAATCAATAAAAATCCATTTTAAAATGCAATTACTGTAGCTAAATGGTACAGTATCTAGAGCATTAGATTTGAAGTAAAAGAGACCTGAGTTCAAATTTGATCTTTGGTACTACTGTGTAAGATCCATAGGCAAGTCTCTTGACCTCCATCTTTCTCAGTTTCCTCATCATAAAGTGGAAATAATACCAAATTTTTAAAGAACAACTAACTCCAATACTACACAAACTATTTGGGAAAACAGGGGAAGAGGGAATCCTTCCAAACTCTTTGTAACACAAACATGTACTGATACCTAAATCAGAAAAAGCTAAAACAGAGAAAGAAAAGTATAGACCAGTCTCCCTAATGAACATTAATGGAAAGTTGTAAAATAGACTACTAGCAAGAAGATTACAGTCTTATATTACAAAAATCATACACCATGATCAGATGAGTTTTATACTAGTAATACAGAGATGGTTCAATATTGGGGAAACCATCAGCATAATTGACCACATCAAAAAAAACCCATTAGAAACTATATGATTATTTCAATAGATGCAGAAAAAGCTTTTGACAAAATATGACACCCATTCCTTATAAAAACACTAGAAAGCTTTGGATTAGATGGAGCATCTATCAAAAGCTGTCAACAAGCATTATCTTTAATGGAAACAAACTTAAACCTTTCCCATTAAGATCAGGGGTGATGCCAGGATGCCCATTATCACCACTACTATTTAATATTGTACTATAAATGCTAGTAATAGCAATAAAAGCAGAAAATTGAAGGAATTGGAATAGGCAATGAGGAAACAATGTTATCACTCTTTGCAGATGATATGATAATATACCTATCAAAAAACTAATAGAAATAATTAACAACTTTAGCAACATCTCAGTATACAAATTAAACCCACATAAATCATCAGCATTCTTGTTTTCCACAAAGTCCAACAGCAAGAGATAGGAAAGGAAATTCCATTCAAAAGAACTCAAGACAATATAAAATACCTGGGGATATACCTATCAAAACAAATGCAGCAACTATACGAACACAATTGCAAAACACTCTTCACACAAATAAAGTCAGACCTAAGTAACTGGAAAAACATTAGTTGATCATTGATAAGCTGAGCCAATATAATAAAAATCATGGTCCACCTAAATTAATTTATCTATTCATTGCCATATCAAACTGCCCTGAAATTATTTCATAGAGCTAGAAAAAATAACAACAAAATTCATCTAGAAGAACAAAGGCCAAGAATATCAAGGGAATCAATGAAAAAAATATGAAGGAAGGCTATACCAGATAATAGACTATACTATAAAGTGGTAATCATCAAAACAATCTTGAACTGGCTAAGGAATAGAGTAGTGGATCAGGGGTAAAGGTTTGGTAGTCAACATAGGGTAGTTAATTCCACAGTAACTTAGTAGTCAATAAACCTAAAGATCCAAGCTTTTGGGGAAAGAACTCACTATTTGACAAAACTGCTAGGAAGTGTCTGAGGTCAAATTTGAACTCATGAAGGTGAGTCTTCCTGACTCCAGGCCTGGCATTTTATCCACTGCACCACCTAGCTGCCTATTATTATTGCTATTACTATTACTTTATCATTAATCTTTCTCTCTCCCTACAAGACAACTAGCACAATACCATATATCCAGTGTTCACTTAGGTTATTATCTGTACTTAAGTGATATGTTTTTTAAAAAAATCTAACCAGCTATGTGACCTTGGACAAGTCACTGTTTGCCTCAGTTTCCTCATCTGTAAAATGAGCTGGAGAAGAAAATGGCAAACCACTCCAGTATCTTTGCCAAGAAAAATACAAATGGGGTTATTA
Organism: Gracilinanus agilis; assembly: GCF_016433145.1. Lineage (NCBI taxonomy): Eukaryota > Metazoa > Chordata > Mammalia > Didelphimorphia > Didelphidae > Gracilinanus > Gracilinanus agilis. The sequence goes on along the minus strand of NC_058134.1, from coordinate 258,651,235 downwards.
AAGGTAAGAAAGAACTTAAAAATAACTGAACAAGATAAATAATAATTGGCATTTTATAGCACTTTTAAGTTTGCAAAGTCAGAAAATCACTTAAAAATCTTGCAGAGAAATTAAGAACACGATAAACCAGTGAGTAATCTCAGCAAGGAAATTGCTTTCAGAAAACCAACAGCAATATAGAGTAAACTCCTAGAGAAAATTATTTCTAATAGTTAAAGATGCTTTTATGCCCATCTCTGCTACTGGTGTACTTGTTATGACCATTTTTGACCAGTTCCTCTTATCTCCCTGTGCTTTAGCTTCTTTATCTATAAAAATAGAGATAAGATAACTATCTTCACAAAGTATGTTATTGGAAAATAACTGTCCTGTCCCCAAGGAGTATGGCTGAGGTTACATAGTTGGAGAACTATCACAATGGCCATTTGTCAAAAAACTCAGTAAAATTCCTTTTTAAAATGTGGCTTAAAAATCATTTCTCCATTTTAACCCATTGAATAGACAGAAAACAACAATTATTATATAGCATTCAGGTCGTTAACTTGCACCTGTGAAGAAAAATGCTATATATTCTCCTCTTAAGATGAACATTACAAATAAATTTAGAATGTATGGAGATCAGTATGATGAGGTATAGCTCTGGTGGCAGAGTGGAAAAAGCACTCAGCTTGGAATCAGGGAGATCCTAGTTCTCATATGTCTTCAGACCCTTCCTAGCCACATGGCCCCGAGCAAGTCACTTAACCTTGTTTACCTCAGTTTCCTCATCTATAAAATGAGTGGGAGAAGGAAAAGGCAAATCGCTCCATTATTTTTGCCAAGAAAACTTCAAATGGGACAAAATCTCTGATTTGATTGAAGAACAACAGCAAAAATTCTCATTTAGGCAACAGATATATAGCCCAGCTCTGGATCTATACTTCAAGCTCCCATTTAGTAGGACTTTCCAAAGCTGGAAGTTTATAGGCATATTCCTCAAGAATCTAAGTTCACTGTCATATGAAAAAAATTGGTTGTTGTTTGTCCTTTGCTTTCAAAGAGGACCAATGACATCAAAAGATGATGATTTGACTTGACTTGTGCATGAAGTGGATTTAGATGAGGCAGACTTCCCCAAGGTCCTTAGCCTCACTCTCTCTTCCAGTCATTAAAGCCTAGTGGCAAGACAAAAGTCAGGATAACTGGTTATGGTCTAGGATGCAGTGGATGATCTTGGTGTCTTCAGTGTCTGTCTAAGCTCTAAGCATTCCACACCTGTTTCTGCTGCCTTCATGGCCATTGGAACAAACTGTTCTCATTCATCCATTCTTCTGGGGGAGTCTTCATATGCTTGGGGTAGACATCCTCCTCACTCATCAACAGGTTTGTGGCTCATCAGTTACCCTCACCCTGGTTTAGCCAATCTGAGGAGATGGTTTACCTGAGAGTGGCTGCTTTGCCTGCTACAGCTTCTTGGAGCCACAAGTGAAGATGTACTGTGCTTTTGATAATCTCAAGATTATTCCTTGCTACTAAAACTGAATCTCTTTAAGACCAGCAGATTGAGAGCCAGACCTAGAGTTGGGAGATCCTAGATTCAAATCTGTCCTCAGATATTTCCTAGCTGTGTGCCCTTGGGCAAGTCATTTAACCCCCATTACCTAGCTCTTACCACTCTTTTGCCTTGGAACCAATATTCCATAGTGATTCTAAGATGGAAAGTAAGGGTTTAAAAAAAGACCAATATTCTCTTAGCCATGGTATATGGCTATGAGTTAAGGGAATAATGATCTAGAGGAATCCAATTTGCAAGTGGTTCAAAGAGTACACACAGTGATATAGTCAGCATGCAGTATGAAATTTAGATACAATTCCTATGACTAGGATATGAATAATGACTTACCTGCAAAAGTACCACTGAAGACATCATCAAGGATATGGAAGACTTTAAAGATGGTCAGGTTCTATAGGGAAATATACAATATACATACAGAAATATACAATTACAGATTTATTCTTTTAGAGAAATATCTGCTGCTAAATGCAGGAATTAAAAATGGGTTGGGAAATTTTGTGTGTCATAGATCAGACCAGTTTATAGAGAGTATAGACAGTTAGATGTCCAGAGAACATGCGTTAAGGTGTATAGCAGGAGTTTGGAGGGAGAGATTACTGGAAGGGGCAGTACAATACAATATCTATGGTATGACATCTTGGGTCTCTTCCTCTTGTGTCTCAAGTGGAGAATTTTCAAGGATATCTGTGTTGGTGGAGGTCCTAGAACCGTCTGCTCTAGAGCCAAGATACTGTCTGCACCAGAATTAGGAGAGGTATATGACAATAAAGCTATGCTCAGCTCTAGCCTTTAAGCTTTTGATTTGAATTGTATCCACCAAGTTATTCTTTAGGGAAAGGGTGCCCCACAGTGGATATCATGGAGTCTCAGAATTAAGATTCATTGAGTTCAGCCTTAACCTCAGTATCATAATATGTAATATCCCTAGAAGCTATCATACAGCTTCCACTTGAATACCTACAGTGGTAGGAATTTCCCTACATTCTAAAGTAGCCCATCCCACTCTTTAACAGCCCTGATGATTAAGAAATATTTCCTTAAGTCAAGAAAAAATATCTTCCTCTTTTCAATTTCAACCATTGTTCCTACTTCAGACTTCTGGGACCACATTGAGCAACTCATTATAATTTCTCTTCCTCTTGAAACCTCTTTAAATATTCAAAGACAATTAATATGTCTCCTTGAGCATTTGGTACAGTATAACTTTGATTTCATTTTCATTTGTCATCTTATTTGCTATTTTCTCAAAATATAGATCAAATTTAGACACAGTGGTCCCTGCATTTATTCGTGACATAGCATTAAGGCTAATTTTCAACTGTGCCTTGGCATACATGCCAGTTATAGATATTAAAATCAAATCCTTGATTCTTATTATGACTCGACAAGCTTAAAAAGTTTAGAACTTTGATAAACTATGTAGTATTTAAACAATGTTTCAAATCTACCGCTTTCCATGTTGGGTTTGGTTTTGTTTTTGCACTGACATGCATGAATTTATCCCTTGTTTTGTTCTAACTTGGTATGGCTTCATATACAATTAATACTCTATATTAAAGCATCTATAGATATTAAGTTGGGAAGGGAGCTGAGAGACGACTGAATTCAACTCCTTCATTTTACAACTGAGGAAACTGAGGCCCAGGGAAGTCAAGTGACTTCTTCGAGGGCTCTGCATAACAAACATCAGAGACAGGACTTGAATTCAGCCTCTCTTACTCCAGAGCCAGTGGTCTTTCCACCCTACTACATTGTCTCATTGTGATTTTCTTCTATGCACTTATTGTTGTTCAGTCATTTTCAGTCGTGTCTGACTCTTCATGGCCTTTTTCATTTGGTCTTTTCTTGGCAAAGATATTGGAGTGGTTTGCCATTTCCTTCTCTGGTTCATTGTATAGATGGGAAAACTGAAGCAAACACGGTTAAGGGACTTGCTCAGTCACAAAGCTAGTAAAGGAGGCATTTTTGCTACTTTCTTCTCTGGTTCGTTTTACAGATGAGGAAACTGAGACCGTGTCTTGCCCAAGGTCACAAGGCTATTAAATGCCTGAGGCCAGATTTGAAGTGGCTGGCACATAGTAGGCACTTAATACATATTTATTGATTCATTCATTCATTGGCTGCCATCCTTTTCCTTAGGATCCTTTGTCATAATAAAGAAAACTAGTTGATTGAAATAAGCCACCACAGCTATTTCCAGTGATGGTGCATGCAATATTTTTATTTATTTATTTTAGAATATTTTTCCATGTTTCCATGATTCATTTTCTCCCCCCCCCCCTTATTCCCTCCCTGCTCCCAGAGCAATTTCACTGGGTTGTACAAATGTTGTCACTTGATACCTATTTCCATAGTAATTATTTTTGCTATAGAGTGATCTTTTAATGCCTAACCCCCAGATCACATCCCCATATATACATGTGATAAGTGATGTCATACATTTTGCTTTTGCATTTCTACTCCCACAGTTCTTTCTCTCAATGTGGACAGCATTCTTTCACATAAGTCCTTCAGGAACGTCCTGGCTTGTTGCACTGCTACTAGTAGCAAGGTCTATTACACTGGACTATTCCACAGTGTTTTACTTTCTGTGTACAATGTTCTTCTGGTTCTGCTCATTTCACTTTGCATCAGTTCATTGAGGTTCTCCCAGTTCATATGGAAAGCTTCCAGTTCATCAATCCTTACAGCACAATAATATTCCATCACCAGCAGTTACCACAATTTGTTCAGCCATTCCCCAATCAATGAACATCCCCTCATTTTCCAATTTTTTGTCCCCACAAAGAGTGCAGCAATGAATATTTTCGTACAAGTATTTGTCCTTATTATCACTTTGGGGTATGAACCCAGCAGTGGTATTGCTGAATCAAAGGGCATACATGCAATATTTTGTGACTCTAATTTATTATTTCTATAATGAAAAGAGACCAGTCTTTATCAGTCACAGTGAGTAAGATCTCTCCCTAGTACCTTTTTCACTCTGAAGTCTGGTCCTGAGTAAGTTACTTAATGTCTTTATGACCCAGAAAACTCTCTAAATGAAAAATTGCAGAGGAAATGTTGATCTGCATTGACGAAAGTTTCCACACTAGAAGCTGTAATGCTAATGAAGTGACAGGTCCAAAATACGATCACCTCTCCATCCCCCACCAAAAAACTGGACCCAGCATGAAGATTCTTCTTTCCATCCATCTAGGTTTCCTATAATTGAGTCATAACAAGCAGTGAACATGGTTCTATGACCAGGCATATTTGCAATCACTACCAGCCAAAAGAACTAAACATTTCTGTATGTCTTGTAAAACCGGACATAATATCATATTATAAAATGGAAATCAGACATTAGGAAAACACTGACAGTTCTGAAAGCTAGAGTCTGAACAAAGCTAGTTTATAAATGTTTTCCATGCCAAGTTAAACTCAAGTCAATTTAGTATTTATTAATATATGTATATAAATTCATAAATATGAATATTTATTAAGCATTCCTCTATGTGGAAAAACACTGTGTTCATCATTTTAAGAGCTCAGTCAGTCCTTATTCTCAAAGAGTTTACTATCTCAAAGAAAGAGCCCTGGGAATGGGGTCCAGAAGACTTGAGTTCAAATCTGTTCTCAGAGGCTTACAAACTGTATGAACCTGGGCAAGTCACTAAAAAAAAAACCCCACTACTCCTTCTGTTTGCCTCAGCTTCCCCAGCTATAAAATGAGAATAATAATAGCACCTACTTCTCAGGATTGCTAGGAAGTTCAAATGATATATTTGTAAAACACTTAGCAGAGTACTTGGCACATAAGTAGGAATTTAATAAGTACTTTCCCTTATTTCCCCGAAACAGGCCCAACCATCATTCTAAATAAACAATGCTTGAGCATTTTGAAAGGAAAAGACAATAACTTTATGTAGCTAAAACCCATAAAATATCAAATCATACTCTATGACTTCAATTTGGGCTTACTAACATGTTGCTCTCGTGGCCTTTCCCATGACGTGAGGCTGCATTTTCATTGTGGTTTTAGCCACAAGGGGAAAACCATGAAGCCAAGAAGAATATAATTTGCCTAATTTCATATCCTATGCATTGCTAAACCTTCTTGGAGAGGCTTAACAAGTAGGTAACAGGGAATTTATCAGGGGCATGTGGCTGAATTTGATAATGATTTGTAGTTTCTCTAAAGAAGCACATGCCTTGAATGGCTTTAATGAATTGCCTTTATATTCTAAAGGCAAATTTAAGTTTTTGAATTACAGAATAATACAATTATAGAATAACAGAAACTTAAAACCGGTGGTGACCGTGGCAGTTGTCTGTTCATACACACACAGAGAGACATGCACACATTTGTGTATACGTGTATGTGCATATATGCATGCATATCCATGTATATATAATGTAATTATATATTTGATGTATAAATATATTATATATAAGTAAAAGATATAAAATATTATATCATATCCTATTGTATTAAATTATATTATATTACATTATATTATGTTATATTATTATGTTACATTGTATTGTATTGTATTGTATTGTATTGTATCATGTTATGTTATATTGTGTTGTGTTGTGTTATATCATATCATATATCATATCATACTATACTATATTATATTATGTTATGTTGTGTTGTGTTGTGTTATATCATATCATATCATATCTACTATACTATACTATATTATATTATATTAATTATATTATATTGTATTATATTATATTATGTTATGTTATATTATATTATATTGTTATGTTATGTTATATTGTATTATATTGTATT
>NC_058134.1:258630886-258644548 GCF_016433145.1 Gracilinanus agilis | reverse complement strand
ATATTATATTATATTATAATGACAAGGTTGCCATAGAACAGGATTGGCACCAGTTCCTGTTACCTGACTTCTGGTTCGTATAGGAGCCTAAAAAGTTTCAGCCACATATATAGTCTGGGCCTCTCAGACTTGGTGCTCGCCTAAGACTATGCCATTTGCTATGCTCTGATGACCTGCTGACCAGACATGTTTCCAGACAGAACTGAGGATGAGAAGCTAAGTGCCCCTTGTTGTATATCTTTCTTATATATCCTTACTGGCTTAGAGCAAAGTAAGCTGCATTTGTTAAATGTTCAGTGACCTGTGAGTGCTTCAATTTGTTCCAACATTAAGAGGGTGTTGTCAGCAGAGTCATACCTAAATAATGTTTATATACATACATTCATACACACTCAATGAGCACACATTTTTACATCAAATATCTCTAATAAATTTCGATATCCAGGCTAGTCATCCAGCTATTCCTCAAAAGAGAAGTGGGCAAAACATGGGAATGAACAATCTCTGGAAGAACTGTCAACTAACAACAGTTTCATGAAAGATGGATCCAAACCACTAGTAATAAGAGAAATGCAAATCAAGAGAACTCTGAGGTTTTATTTCATGACAAACAAATTGTCAGAGGTTATAAAAGATGGAAATAGCAAATTATAGAAAGACCCGAGCATTAATGCATTACTAGTAGTACTATGAATTTTGTCAACCATTCTAAAAAACAGTTTGGAATCATCCCAAGAAAGTGATCAGAATGTCCATATCTTAACCCAGTGGAATTGCTTGTCAGCTCTAGGAGGTGGGAGGGAAGAGGGAAGGGAGAGAACATAAATCGTGTAACCATGGGGAAAAAATTAAATAAATAAATACATTTTTTAAAAGCCCCAAAGCATTCACACCTATTAACCCAGAAATTCCACTGCTAGGCCTATAACCCAAGAAAATCAATTTTCCATTAATGTATGTCACATACACATTATGGTATATATACTAAAAATATATGCTAATATATTTATATCAGCTCTTTTTGTAAAAACAAAAACCAAACCAAAACAAAAAAACTGGAAAAAAGTAGATGCTAAGGGGATTGATTAAACAAATTGTGGTACATGAATGGAAAGGAATGTTGAGTGCTATAAGAAATTATAAATATGATAAAGCACAGAAAGACATGAACTGATACAAAGTGAAGTAAGCAGATGCAGGAAAACAATATATAGGTTGATTATAAACAATGGAAATGGAAAGAACTAGAAGATAATTTAAATCTAATTTTGTAAAATTATAATGTCTAAGCTTATCTCCAAAACGATGAGTAGAAATCTCCCTTTGATTTTTTGAAGAGGTGGGGATGATACGTGTGGAACATCACCAATAATATTTTGCTTTTATAATTATTGAGGAGGTTTTCTGAACTATGCCTTCTCCCCTCCCTATCCAGGTTTTGTATTTGATAGCATACATGATAGTTCAGTGAGAGGAAAAGGGAATGGATGAATTGGAAATGTATGTGATGTAAAAACAAAAGATATCAATAAAAATTTATTTTAAAATATGTTCTGTCACAGTTGTCAAAGATGACTGCTCTTTATTTTCTTCCATTTACGTGATCTTTTATATCTAAATCTTGTATCCATTTGGAATTCATTATAGTATTTGGTATCTGATCTAAACCTAATTCCTGTTAACCTAGTCTCCAGTTTGTCCAGAAGTTCTTGTAAAATAGGGAAGCCTGTCCTCTAGTAATTTTTGTTCTAGGGTTCCTCATCAAACACGGAACTATTTTTGATTGTTTCTGACTCTTGGTTATCTAGTTTAGTCCATTCATTTACCAGTTTGGTTTCTGAGCCATGACCAAATAATTTTGATCACATATTTGGAGTTCTGATAATTCTAAGCCCCCTTGATTCATACCTTTTTTCTTTGTTGCTTTGAGATTCTAGACCTCATTGTTCTTCCAAATTAACTTTGATATTATTTGGGCCAGTTCTAAAAGTACACCTTAAGCAATCCACTAAATCTAAAAATTAAATTAGGAAGTAATGTAGTTTTTGTCACTTTCACATACCTCATCCTTGAGTGGTGATTATCTCTCCAATTATTTGTCTTTATTTACATGTAACTTAGCCTCCACCTAAACCTGGGGTAGTTTTGCTTGTTGCTGCCTATTCAGAGGATGATGGAACTACAATATGGAAGTGTAGATGATGACCATCCTGCAGTATAAGACACTTAAATATGTTCTAGTCATTCTTTTTTTAAAAAACTCTTACCTTCTGCCTTAGCATTGATGCAAGTATCAGTTTCAAGGCAGAAGAGCAATAAGGCAATGGGGGTTCAATGATTTGTCCAGGCTCACACAGGTCCTCCAGATTCCAAGCCTGGCTCTCTATCTACTGAGTCATCTAGCTGACCCTCCAGTTGCTATTAGGGAGAGGTCCAGGCTGTTGGAGGAGAATATAAGACTTTGGAGAACTGCATCCCTCTAAGCTGCCCCATACACATTCCTTGTCTTTTAAGGCATAGAATTTTAGAGACTGTTGAGAAAAGACCTTTCTTGAATATGATCTTTCTTCCTTTGAACTAAGATTTTATTTCACTCTCAGATCGAGCTGATTTACTCTTATGTTTTTTTCTATTACATTCTATTTGGTATGACCTCCAATTTTTATTTGCTGTTTGCTGGGATCAATTGGTTACTGGCTATTTGCTATTGCTGATGGTCTTTTATATAACTAGTGTTTTGTGAAGAGAAGCTATGTTGGTGTGTATGAGATAAGAGTTACCCTCTTCCTTAAGAGAGATAACAGAAGTTGCTTTTCTTTTGAACCCAAACTCATATCCAAGACCAGAGATGTTTGAATGGGGCAGATAGATATTATGCCAGCCCAAGATCTGTCTTGGAGACCAGAGGACACATTTCTTACTTTTGAATGAAGCACTTTATTTTTTGCATAATAAGTGCATAAATACATTTTTCTTGTATAGCCTTCATCCAACTCTCTGTACATAGAAGCATATGTGTATGCATGGGGCAGCTGGGTGGCTCAGTGGATAGAGCACTGGGTTTGGAATTGGAAAAACTCATCTTCCTAAGTTCAAATCCATGATCAGACACTTACTGACTGTGACCCTGGGCAAATTAGTTAACTCTTGTTTGTCTCAGTTCCTCCTCTTTAAACATGAGCTGGGGAAGGAAATGGCAAACCACTCCAGTATATTTCCCATGAAAACTCTAAATGGTCACCTTTTTTGGCCTACTGCCCCCTTTCCAGAAAAAAATATTACTTAGCCCCCTGAAAATTAATTTTTTTTTAAATTTTAATAGCAATTAATAGGAAAGATAAATGCACCTGTGGCCATCATTGCCCCCATAGATCACTACAGCACCCACCAGCGGGTGGTGGCGCCCACTTTGGGAACCACTGCTCTAAATGATCACTCTAATGCAAATATTAATAATAGGTCTTAATTGATAATGCATGTGAAATACAGTTGAATTGCTCATTAGCTACAGGGTGGGGGAGGGAGGAAACGGGGGAAGGAGTATGAATCATGTAACCACGGGAAAATATTCTAAATTAAATAAATAAATAAAGTGGTCACACAAAGAGTTGGGCTGAACAACAGAACAATAATTCATGTAAATATATACATGTATATGTACATATATACATACTACATAATCTTATATATAGACTCAGAATCTAACATCTACAAAAGGCATGTTATACTTTTATTTTGATTAATATTGTATGGGTCATGACAGATTAATTTATCAGATGTTTTATGTACTTTGTTAACAGTTTTGAACTGAATTCATTTCTTCTTGACTTTTGTTAGAAGCAGAAATGAAATGTTAATGACTTTTATGGTTTTACTTTGAACCCTACTACCTTGTTGTAGCTATTAATCATTTCAGGTGGTTTCTTTGCCAATTCTCTGACATTTTCTTAATATACCTCCATAATATACCTCATCTTCAAATAGGGATATCTTTGTTTCCTCTTTTCACTTTTGATTTTGTTTTGAAGGCCAGCAAAGTCAAGCAGTGGAGAGAGGTCATAGCTTTGCTTTCTCCCTCTTTATACTGAAGACCATGATAGTTTTTGGTTTTAAATATGGGCTTTGGATAATACTAAAGATCTGTCTGGAAATTTTTCTCTTTTCAGAGGAATGAGACCTTTTGGAAGAGGCGTACCTATCATCAGGGGTCCAGTGACTGTGGGTCAAGGGATAGGAGGCTGAACTGAAAGCAAAGAGATTTATTTTAATGCTTTGGAAGATTGATATCTGGATGATAGCAGATTCAACTTCTTAGGATACAGATTGGGTTTTAGAACTTTGTAGGCTTGCTTACAGTACACAGCCACCCAAAAGCATTCTGTAGCAATTTAATATAGCATTTCACAACATAGCAAGGTGTAGAGGAAGAAGGGGATCAGCCAAGGAGAAAAGGGCAATATTTGGAATGCAACTGGCAGGATTTATTATCAGAATAAGAAAGCATTCTCTTTGCAAGTGCAGGAGACAGAAAGAAGAGATCAAATATGTTTATAAATGTGAAAGAAATCCTTTTAGCCAAAACTACAGTCTTTTATCCAAGGACCTCAAGTAAGTTGCTACAACAATGAATAATAGATGATCCATTTCCTGAATCCTTGCATAGAAGGTGGGGACTTTAAGCCATCATGTGATTGGGAGGGTAATCCATCAAGCTATTGAAACATAATTGTGATTCCTATTTCTGCACCCAGAGGTCTATCTACCAAGATACAGATAGGAACTACAGGAATATAACTAACAAAACAACTCTCTACAGAAATACAGATCTAAATAATTTAAGAAATATTGCTTGAGTAGGTTGTGCCAAAATATATTCATACCGATCAAAGTACCAAAGGATTACTTCATAGAGCTAGGAAAAATAATAAAATTAATCCAGAAGAACAAAAGATCATGATTTTTTTTTATATGTCACCTCTTCTTTATTTTAATTACAGGGTAATACATAAACTCCAACACAAAGAGGGAGGGAGAGGGGAAGGGAAAGGGGAAGAATAAAACCAGTATTTCACAGAGATGAAGATGAAGTTAGTGCTTTAATGGATCTCAAGGGTAAAATTCTTTCAAGGTGTTATGAGGGACAATGTCCAAAGTTTCAAAGATAGTGTGGTTTTCATAAGGATCCTGAGAAATAAAGTACTTTTCAAACTTCTGCAAAAATTCCAAAAAAAATAAAGGAGATCATCTGAGGTGAGGGCTTCTTCTCCAACAACTGCTTTCGTGGCTTGTACATCCTTACCAATAGCATAACATGTACACAGCTGGTTAGATACATCACCATGATCTTTTCTAGTCATGCCTTCCCCAATAGCAGACTTCATCAACCAGGAAAAGGAGGGCAACACAAATAAATAGGCGGATAAATCTGTCTATTATGCAGCTGCTTGTCCACATAGATTTGTCCTTCAGCAATGTATCCCGTCAAGTCAAGGATGGGATGAGTGATATCATCATTGGGCAGAGTAAGGATAGGGATCTGAGTAAGTGAGCCATTCCTGCCCCCCACATGACCAGCTCTCTCATATATTGTGGCTAAATCTGTATACATGTAGTCTGGGAATCCACGATGACCAGGGACTTCTTGGGCTGCCGAAACCTCTTGAAGAGCTTCAGCATAAGAATTCCTTTCTGTTAGAATGACCAATATATGCTTTTCACACTGATAAACCAATAATTCTGCTGTTGTTTCAGCCAGTTGAGGAGTGTTAATCCACTCAATGGGTAAGTGCATAATATTAGAACAAATGTATTTTAAACTTATATTACTGCAATTTTTAAAAAGATTAATATTGATAATGTATTCAAGGACAAAAATGAAAGAAGAAAGAAAACTCAAAATTGTATTGCACATACACGGGAAGAAAATAAAAGAATGTTTTAAAAATCAAAAAAATACATAGCTTAGAATCAGCGAAAGGTTTCTCACCCAAAAAACGAGATCCAATTTCCTTTTTAAACTTGGTCATTAGCCAAGTTAAAAAATAGATAGACATTTTCCATTGAGCCATTTTCTTTTAAAGTCTGATTTGAAGAATTGAGCAGTTTCCATGTTTACACCCAAAGCAGCAAATACAGTCACAAAATTTTCCTCATAACAGTCAAGAGAACATCTTTGGATTTCTTCCCCAAACCAGCCTGACAACAGATCTGAGCTGCAATCTCTTTATGGGGTAAACCGGCAGCAGGGAAGATGGGAATTTTCTAGCCTCTAGCAATATCATTCATGCCATCTATTGCTGAAACACCAGTTTGATCCAGGGTAGATCCAACACTCAGGATTGATTGGCTATCCCATAATGTCAAGAAAGTCTTCAGCTAGGACAGGTGGGCCTCTGCCAAAAGGTTTCCCAGAACCATTGAAAACTTGACCAAGCATATCCTCAGACACTGGTGTTCGAAGAATATCACCAGTAAACTCCCAGGCTGTCTTCTTAGCATCTCTACCTGAAGTTCCTTCAAATACCTGATCTACTGCTTTGTTACCACAAACTTCTAAAACCTGGCCACTTTTGCTTGTACCATCAGGTAATGTCAAGTGGGCGATCTCAGCATATTTGGGAAACTACTTGATCTAAGATGATCAAAGGACCATTGACTCCTGATACCGTTTTGTATGTGAGGCGGGGTTGAGAGAGGAAGTTATGGCCGATGGCCAGTGCTTGCTCTCAGGACCCTGCCACGGGCATCATGCTGGCTGTAGACTTCTCTTGTGTTTTCTAGCAGAGGGTCTGCAATGGTGAGAATATCTCCAAACCAGAATAATCATACAATTTAAGGATGTTTAGGAAAAGAGAAAACTTTGAGGAGTAAATGAGTTTTGTCTTCAACTAGTTGTAGCGCTGTCGTGAAAAGGGAATATGTGTGTATGTATGAAAATATTGTCATAATATTATAAAACAATAAAATTATATGTGTGTATTTTAGGAATTGGCTCCAGAGGGCAGAATTGAGATTAATGAGTAGAAATTATGGGATTGCAAATTTTAATTTAAAGGAAATCTTTCCAAGAACCCAAACTATTCAAAAATGAAATAGTCTAAATTGTATTTATATCAAGGATATAAGGAAAATTAATATAATCATACAAAAATCAAAGACAGCAAAAGCTAGATGATTCAGTAGGTTGAGAAAAAGGCTTTGGCAAAAAGCAGCACTTATTACTGTGCCCTTCCCTAATATGATCAATGCTTATTGATAACACAGATTTCTTCTTTTGAAAATTGCCTGCTCATATCCTTTGACCATTTGTTTGTTGGCAAAAAGGCTCTTACTACTATAAGTTTGAATCAGTCTTTTATATCTGTTAGATATGAGACCTTTATCAGAGAAACTTTATGTGAATATTTTTCCCAACTTAACTGTTTCTCTCCTAATTTTAAATTTATTGGTTTTGTTTGTACAATGTTTAAAAATTTATATAATCAAAATTGTTCCTTTTGTCTTCTGCGGTTCTCTATCCCTTGTTTGGTCATTGAGTACTTTCCCTCTCCAAGACTGCAAAAGACATTTTCTTCTTTGTTCCTCTAAGTTGTTTATTTTGTGATCTTTTATATATATCCTATACCCATTTGGAGCTAATCTTAATATAAGATATCTTCGTTCCATAGTATGAAGTGCTGGCATATACCTAATTTCTGCCAGACTGCTCTCAAAGTTTTCCAGCAACCAGAAATTGAGTATATCGAATATTATACATTTATGTTTGTTTTCTTCTATATGTTATTTACCTAATCTGTGTCATTTATCAACCTCTGTTATTTAACACCAAACCATTTTGAAGATTATTAATCTATAATAGAGTTGGAGATCTAGTCCTACTATGCCCCCTTAATTTCTATTTTTCAATATTTCTCTTTAAATTCTTGATCTTTTGGAGGAAAAACAATGGCATTGAAAGGGACGTTGAATAAGTGCTGCTTTTTGTCAAAGCCTTTTTCTCAATCTACTGAATCATCTAGTTTTTGCTGTCTTTGGTTTTTGTATGATTATGTTAATTTTTTCTAATTATCTCCTTATATCCTTGGTATAAATACAACTTAGACTATTTCATTTTTGAATAGTTTGTCTAAACATCTTTAAATTGTATGATCATTCTGGTTTGGAGATATTCTCACCATTGCAGACCCTCTGCTAGAAAACACCCAATTGTCATCATCCCATCATCATATGGTATTTTGAACTGAATCTTATATTCCAAATTTAGGTTAACAAGTCCACAGAGTAGTAGAACTCATTCTGTCGGTCAATATTAAGTGCCTACTGTGTGCTGCGGGAGATGACATACAAACAAATATATTCCAAAGTAAGCTACATATGGGGTAAATAGGAAGTAATTAACAGAGGGAAGGCATTGGGATTAAGAGGAGTTAGGGAAGGCTTCCTGTAGAGAATGGGACTATAATTGGGACTTAAATAGAACCAAGAGGATTATGGTTGGAGCAGGGAGGGAGAGCATTCCAGGCATGGAGGACAGTCAGAAAAAATGCTGGAAGTCAAGAGATGGAGTTTCCTGATTGTGGAAGAACCAGGAAGCTGATCTGAATATTAATCTTCTATTTATGTAGTCTAAGATCAGATTGAGAAGCCATGTAGTAGAATGGACCTACATGAGAAGCCATGTAGTAGAGGATGACCTTGGAAGTAGGTAGACCGGGGGCAAGTTGTGCCTTTGACACATACTAGCCTTGCAACCATGGGCAAGTCACTCATTATCTCAGTTCTCTAGCAAACTTCTTTTAGTAACAAAGGAAGTGCTAACCTTTTATTGATGGCCATAGTTTTCAAACCAGCACTTCCTTACATTGATGAAATCACAGGTCCAGATTTCTTAAAAAGAAAAGATCAAATTAGCATTTTTGTTGTTGGCCATTTTACTCCCTTGATTCATATTGAACTGACAGTCAGTTGAAACCCTGATTCTTTTGCACATTAACTTCTATTTAGCTATGTTTTCCCCATCCTATATTTGTACTGGTGTTGGATGTTTTATCTTGAGCTTATGTGTAAGACATAACATTTGATTGACTGAGGTATTGAAATTTTTTCTTGTTTGTTTTGCTCACTGTTCCATTTTCTTTTAGATCCTGTTTCCAACATATTAGTTATTCCTATAATTTTATAACATCTGTGAATTAGTGTGCTATGAAATTGATAAAAAAATGTCAAAATGAACAAATATAGGATGCATTCCTATAGCAGACCACTAGTAACTTTCTTTGACATTGATGGCAGTCCAGTCATATATTAACCTATGGCTTCATTTGCCAGTGCTAAAGACTGCTGTGATTTGATTTTGTCATCTTATAGAAATCATGATCAAATAAGATAATATATATCAAACACTTTGAAAACTTAAAATGCTATATAAATTTTAGCTGTTGTTGGTGTTGCTTATCACATGTCCATTTACCTGGAAAGTATTAGAAGCAAGAGTTGAACCCAGATCTTCTGGACTCCAGTTCTTTCTTTTTTCCCTTGGACTCCATGATCCTTCAAAAATTATTATCAGTGTCTCAGTAGACATATCTGCCAATACTTTCTGAACCCAAAGATGTCATTCTTGAGAGCCAGGCAATTTGAATTTATCAAGGGCAGCTAGATGCTCTCCTATTATCTCCTTACTTATCTTGGGCATCAGCTCCTAGGTAGCCCTTTTTGTTCTGTGCTTTATGGTCCAAAGATGATTGTTCTTGACAAAGTACACAAAAGCAAAGTTAAGAATTGAGATTCTTCACCTTTCTTCTGCCATTAGTAATCATTGTCTTATCCACATGAAATATCAGTTCTATCCTTCCACTGACCCTTTTCTTTTACTTCTTGAAAACTTAATTTTTTTTGTTGATAAATTTTATTATTAGCTCACCTTAATTTCCCAATATAGCTCTCCACTGGCCCTCCCTCTTCCAAAGAGTTCAGTATAACAGGAGGAAAAAAGCTCATCTTCCTGAGTCCAATTTGTCTTCCTAAACTCAAATCTGACCTCAGACACTTACTAGCTGCATGACCTTGAGCAAGTCACTTAACCCTGTTTGCCTTAGCGTAATGGGAGAAAAGGGGTTTTATTTGAATATATTAAAGATTGGTGGCCAGAGGATTGAACAATTATCAATCCTCAATTAAGAATAATCTCAAGTCAAAATTGACTTTTATGAGGGGGCAGCTGGGTAGCTCAGTGGATTGAGAGCCAGGCCTAGAGACGGGAGGTCCTAGGTTCAAATCCGGCCTCAGACACTTCCCAGCTGTGTGACCCTGGGCAAGTCACTTGACCCCCATTGCCCACCCTTACCACTCTTCTGCCTTGGAACCAATACACAGTATTGACTCTAAGACAGAAGGTAAGGGTTTAAAAAAAATTGACTTTTATGGAAGTTTATTTACAATTGAGAAGAGGTAGAAGAAATAAAGAAATAAGAATTAACACAGTAGGTAAATTGCTACAATCCCCTAATTAATCCAGGTAGATCTAATTAACCCAAGCAGAGAGTCAAAGGCCCAGAGGTGAATGAAGCAAAGGCTTCAGTCACAGAGTCTCTATGAAAGGGAAGTTCCTTAAGAGAAGTCCAGGAAGATTCAGTCTTTAAACTCACCACATGGAATTCCAAAGAAGATATTAAGAACGGTCTCACCAAGGTTTCAGAGTCCCAGCCAGCCCTCCTCCACAAACCAGAAGAGCTCCTTCTCTAGCAGAAGACTCCCTGACTCACTCAACTCTCTTTTTAAAGGGGTCACTTAGGCATCACTTCCTGTGTCTCCCTCCTAGTTTGTGTGTCCAATCCCAACAGATGCTTCTCTTAAGACTGCCTAGCGGGCAGTCAGTCAATTCTGATTCATCACGCATTCTAGCACAGGGGGATTTTGGACCTCCCAAAATTGGAGGTGTTCTCACCTTTGGCGATTAAATCTAAAGATGGGCAGTGTAGACTTAATCTAATTGTTACATTCGTTCTTCATTTGTAAAATGAGCTGGGGAAAGAAATGGCAAACCACTTCAGTATTTTTGCTAAGAAAACCCCAAATAAGGTCACAGAGTCAGATACAACTGAAATGACTAAACAACCACAACATACCAAAGTAAGGGAAAAAAGGACAGTTCAACAAAACTATCCAACATGTCAACCAGATTCAATATTATTTGCAGTGGTTTCCTAATATAGGTTTTTAAAACTAAGCAAATCACTTTCTATTAACTGTTGAATGATTTATGGGCAGTTTAATTACCATCTGGAGTGGTGAGGGTGATGTTTGCAGATACACTTTTAAGTTAGTCTGAATTATCATTTTTACCCATCACATTCTTAAGTCTAGATAACCAATCAAATAATATATAACAAGCCCTAATTTCTGGCACTTGATGACTTCTGAGATAAAAATGCCCATGCTAAAAATTTAACAATTGAGCTGGTTCAAGCACTCCGCTGCCTGTCAGTGTCTCATTCCTCCTTCTAACATATTTTCACCCAATATCAAATCTCAACTATAGGGAGATTGACCTGAGTCATCTTGTGTAATCATGTTTCTTATTTTTATAGCCTGTTAAGATATTGACAGGATGATAGGATTGCAATTTCCTTTCTTATCCACTTGTTTAAATATTTGGATGCCTTTAAAGTATTTCAATGAAAATGAAAATAAAATATATACACATGCATCAACCAAATATTATATGTATGCTGAAGAGAAGAGGATGATGGGAAAAGTTGGATGAGTTAGAACCAACTAAGGAAGACTTTCATAAGATAAAGAAGACTTGGGCATATTTGTATACATACATCAAGGAGACAGAGCAATAGAAGCTACCTCTTGCAGCTCCTGACCAAGATTAAGCTCATCAGTGACCTGAAATGAGTGTGAGGTGGAGCTTTAGGTAGCCAAGAAGGTGGCCTGTGATGCCAAGTGCAAGGACAGCACCTGCATTTTCTGGGGACTGTTCCCTTAAAGGAAATATTTTCTGTGTCTTTTCTCAATATGGAGAAATGGTTAACATTAATCTTGAACAGGATAAGATTGGAAAGTCCTTCCAGATGAAGATTCAAAAGTCCTTATTTGCTTTGAGGATCAGAGAAGAACCATTGTGGCTGTTGACAATTTTAAAGGGCTCAAGATAAAAGGGAAAACTATCTAATTGGAACATAGGATTAATTATAAGTCCTCTGGATTCTAAGACTCAAGACAATGTAACCTGAATGTTCCAGGAGAAGGACTGTGAGGTTAAACCCTACCCTTTGTTCAAAGGAATCCTCCAAAAACGAGATGACTGAGCTGAAGCATAAAGACATTCTAACCCACAAAAAGTATTAAAAGTGGGGCATCTGGGTAGCTCAGTGGATTGAGAGCCAGACCTAGAGACGGGAGGCCCTAGGTTCAAATCTGGCCTCAGACACTTCCCAGCTGTGTGACCCTGGGCAAGTCACTTGACCCCCATTGCCCACCCTTACCACTCTTCTGCCTTGGAGCCAATACACAGTACTGACTCCAAGATGGAAGGTAAGGGCTTATTAAAAAAGTATTAAAGTAAATATGAAAGAAGAAGAGGCACCTGCATAACCTCCATAGCAGTCTGATATCAAAAAGGGAAAGGAAGGAAAACCTTCACTTTAAGAAAAATACCTTCACTCTGTCACTGTAATCCTCAAGATGAGCACTGTTCCATGGTAGCTACAGGGACACACATATTTAACTGTTTCAGTTTGGAAAAGCATAGCCACCAAGGAGGGATCAAAGGAAAAAGAAACCACCGATTGCTAAGAATTCCTCAACCAGAACCAGTAGGAAGGAAAAAGAAAAAGAAAGAGAAAGGAAAAGAAATGTGCAAGGTCTCTGGTCATCAAGATGAATATGCTGAAGGGGTGTAAAAGTGAAATTTGGGAAATGCCATCTAAAAGTATATATATTTTCTATGGACACGTGGAAATTATCAAACTACATTTCCCGTGGTCCAATGGGTTTCCAGTTCTGGTTCTTTGGGCGTGGGGACGCCTACGTCTCCACACAGAACAGTTTAAATCTCCTGGGTTAGGGGGGAGTGGTCTTGGCCAGCAGACTCGGGTGAGGAGACATGGCGAGGGCGGCAGTTTTGAATTCTTACAAGCTCGTAGTCTAATAACTTTATCTATCAGCATGGCTTTAATTAAAATACTAATATATATATTTTGCTCAGTCATAATTATTTTTTATCCTTATAATTATGGCAACCTTACGAAGTTTGGATTAAGAATTCTCAATTTTCTAGATAGTCTAAGAGGAAGCCATGCGGCTCTGGGACCCAGAGTCTCAGAAGCGATTTTTTTCCTCACCCAGTCCTCTCCCGATTTTCCCCAGCCTAGAGGCTGTTTTACGGGGAAGAGAGACAATGGCTTTAATCGCCACTGGGCTGCGAATTATTTTGCTCAATGCCCCTGGCCTGGTGGCCCTTGCTGGCACTGACAGACTGCCGGAGCCCAGCCAGTGTGTCTCTGCCGCCGATCTCCTGACTCCTGACTTGATCTCCATTCCTGCCCTGCCGCAAGCCTGCAAGCGTCCCAGACCACATCTCCGCTTTTCCTGCTGCTGATGCTGCTAATCCTGCTAGTTCCAGAACCCTGAGCCCCAACATCTATGACCCCC
>NC_058134.1:258594276-258626130 GCF_016433145.1 Gracilinanus agilis | reverse complement strand
AACTATGGGGAGTGGAAATTGAGTTGTATATATTGTTTTAATTGTACACTGTTATACCAATAGGGGACTGCCTCCAAATTGGTTTTTTTGTCAATGCGGCTAATTTTAACCATTTGTTCATCTATTTCTTTTATCCCCAAATTCCTGAAAATTTTAGAAGTTGTCTATTTTTACAGGTCCAGCGAAGAAAAAGGACTAACCTTTTTTTTGCCAGACCTCACGGGGAATTGTAAAAGTGAAATTTGGGAAATGCCATCTAAAAGTATATATATTTTCTATGGACATGTGGAAATTATCAAACTACATTTCCCGTGGTCCAACGGGTTTCCGGTTCCGGTTCTTTGGGTGTGGGGATGCCTGGGTCTCCACACAGAACAGTTTAAATCTCCTGGGTTAGGGGGGAGTGGTCTTGGCCAGCAGACTCGGGAGGAGATAGGAGACAATAATGGCGAGGGCGGCAGTTTTGAATTCTTACAAGCTTGTGGTCTAATAACTTTATCTATCAGCATGGCTTTAATTAAAATACTAATTTATATTATTATAGCAGCCTTTATTATTTTTTATCCTTATAGGGGAGGGGGCCTCAGAAGAGTGGACAGACAAATAAGTTACCGAACTTCAGGCCACACTGGCATTCTAGGGCTTTAGAACCATCTAATTCAAGTTGACATAGAGCCAATTGAATATGTGGCTTAACACAATTTCTGTCAATCTATAAATAAAGATGGATTTTAAAAAATAACTGAGTAAAGCTATATTGTTATTGCTTCTGTAAATAAAGGCTTTGCCCCTTAAAAGAATAGAAAATACAGTTAGAGACTAGAAGATAGATGAGAGAGAAGAGACAACTGCTGTAACAGTTAGGAAGATGGAATCAAAGTCATTGGCCCAGTGAGGAATAGGGATATCTCTTCTTTTGTCCTCTTAAGATCTTCTGTTTTATAGTATTTTTCCCAATTACATGCGGAAACAATTTTTAACATTTGTTTTCTGACATTCTGCCATCCAAATTCTCTTCCTCCTCTCTCCCCTCCCTAAGGCAGCCATCAATTGGATATGAGTATTCATGTGATAATGATCATTATGATATTCATATGATCATATATTATGCAATATATTCTTTTTTTCTTCTAGGAAGAGAAGAAAGAAGATAATGCTATGAAGGTTGGAAGAAAAGTGAGTTGAATTAATATATGTTGGATGGTTTCAATCTTCTCAGTCCTGTAAGAGATCAGGTCATCCTCAACATGTGTGAGGATTAGAAATATAGAGACAGCCATATGTGTGTATACATACGTGTGCCATGTATTACATCATATGTCAATAAATCAATAAGCATGTATTAAGTACCTGTTATTTTCCAGCCACTGGGACAGAAATACAAAGAATGAAACAGCCCCTTCATGCAAAGAACTTGCAATGTAACAAATGAAACCATCTCTACATGCAAAGAGCTTACATTGCAGCCAAGGACATTAAATCTATTAAGTGTAGGTAGAATAAACATAAGACTAAGTAGTTACAAGGAAGTTATTGGGAAGGAAGCAGTTAATTACAGGGTAGTTATGAGGAAAGGTACTAGCAAATGGCGGGAGATCAGGTAAGAAAAGGTGGTGCTAGAGCTGTTAAACGGGAATAATAGCCAGAGAACCAATCCTAGAGTCAAGAAGACTTCAGGTCAAGTCTTGCCTCTGACACGAAGGCCAATCTTTAATATCTCAGTTCCTCAATTAATTCTCTAAGAAGGAGAAGGAGTTTCTATACTAGCAAACTTCTCACATGGATGAAATCACTGGTCTAGACAAAGAAAAAAAATCATTAACATAAGAAAATGATCAGTTTCTTAAAATCAATTTTTTCTTTCAATAAATGTTTTTAAAATTTTTGCTGGGTAGTTTTTAAAAAATAATTCTTGAGGGGGCAGCTGGGTAGCTCAGTGGATTGAGAGCCAGGCCTAGAGACAGGAGGGCCTAGGTTCAAATCTGGCCTCAGGCACTTCCCATCTGTGTGACCCTGGGCAAGTCACTTGACCCCCATTGCCTACCCTTACCACTCTTTTGTCTTGGAGCCAATACACAGTATTAACTCCAAGAGGGAAGGTGAGGGTTTTAAAAAATAATAATATAATTCTTGAGGCCAATTGTTCTCTCTACCTTGTGAATCAATGAGAAAATATCATCCACTTAACAGAATTCATTTCACAGCTCCCTTTGCAGGGACCAGTACCTAGAGGAATATTTTGTGCATAGTAGATGATGGATAAATGCCTGCTGAATTGTTGGGAGCATCTTTCATGAAAGGAGGTAACACTAAAATAATTGGGCACGTTCTCCACCAGGTGGCAGACGCTCCACAGAAACAGGACAAGTAAAGTCCGAGCCTTCATTATTTCCCCTCCCAGTGCTCAGGACGCCGATCTTTAGAGAAGCCAGAAGGAATGAAAAGCATGTTTGATGAAACCACAAGCATCTTGGCAACTGGCTGAGGGCTTTGAGTCTTTTCAATGGAAGCTGTATTTAGGGCAATGAGCGAACAAGAAACAAGCAATTATTAAGTGCTTACTTAATATGCACAAGGCATTGTACTAAGCACTGGGGATTTGAAGACAGAATGAAAACTAAAACTTCAGTTCATACCTATTATTCTCAATTTCAGAAGCCAATAAAAATCCTTGAATGAAACTTTACCTTAATTTTGTTTGAAGTGTTAAAATGTCAAGATAGACTTTAAAAACTGATTTGAGGGGCAACTAGGTGACTCAGTGGATAGAGAGCCAGATCTAGAGACAGGAGGTCCTAGGTTCAAGTTTGACTTGTGTTTTTAGCTGTGTGTCCCTAGATAAGTCACTTAACCCTGATTGGCTAGCCCTTCTCCTCCTTCTACCAGGGAGGCAACACTTAATATCAATTCTAAGACAGAAGGTAAGTTTAAAGGGAAAAAAACGTGTTTGGATCACAAATTGACAGTTTTCTTATAGGAAAAATAATTTTTCATTCATTAAACCATGCAGTAATAAGAGCATTATTACACATTCATATAGTAAGCCATATCATTTTATTGGTACTATCCTCATTACATTTTCCCCTTAGAATCTAAGCTCTTTAAGGACAGGGACTATTTTTGCCTTTCTTTGCATCTCCAGGGGTTGCCACAATTCCTGGCACATAACAAATGCTTTATGAATGCCTGTTGATTGATTCAGCGATTAAACATTCTGGTGAAGTAGAAAAATTACCCAACTCTTACAGAAGAAGAAATGGAAGTAGATGGACATTAAGTGATTTGCATAGGCAGTAAGTTGCAAGACTGCTCTTGGACCTAGCCCTTTCAGCCCTTTCAAAAGATCCAAGATCAGTGGTTTGTTTGTTTGTTTGTTTTTCATTCTAGAAGGAACAGACTTTAAAATTCCTTGAAAAACAAAGCTTCGTCCATTGATGCAATGTATTTGTCCATACTGGAGATCAAAGGATGAGCATTTTTAGTTCAAGACAAAATTATGATGTCTGCTTGTGATCATTTGTATTTAAAGTGCATTTGTATAGATGGGAGAAATTAGAGCAAACTATAATGAAACTATTTTTAAAATCCATGTGTCAAACGACACAGGTGGCTCTCTGGTCTTTCTGGTATTTCAGTAAACCGCAGAATTTCTAGTGAATGAACAATGACAACCTCATGGAGTGATCAGTCCCCTCTGCCTCCCTGTCATTGGTAAGTCATTAGGGAAAGAGATGGGTAGAGCCCTTTGATTTCCTTGGCATATGAAACACCCACCAACACAGGGCAAAGCATTTGTTTCGGGGTGCTGGTCTTAGAGAGTTTCTTACAAACTGAGGTGAAGTGATTTGCTCAGGTTCACACAGTTAGGATACGTCAAGAAGGGTGGATCAATGGAATAGACTTAGGGTAAATGGCCTCAGCAAGCTAGTGTTCGATAAACCCAAAGCTCCCAGCTTTGGGGACAAAAATCCACTATTTGACAAAAACTGCTGGGAAAATTGGAAAACCATATGGAAAAAATTAGGCTTAGATCAACGTCTTATACCCTATTACCAAGATAAATTCAGAATGGGTGAAGGACTTAAATACAAAGAATGAAATCATAAAATAAATGAGGTGAACATAGAATAGTATACCTGTCAGGTCTGTAGGAAAGGGAGGAATTTAAGACCAAGTAAGAGATAGAGACCATTACAAAATGCAAAATGAATGACTAGGATATGTCAAAGATGTCTCTGGCTCTCGGGTCAGCTCGCTAACTTACTGGCCAACTGTTAACCAGTAATGTTGGGAAAATGAATAGTGAACGGCTTAACGGGATCATCCTGTGGGGATGTAGCAGATGTGTCCAGAGGAGCATCAGTACAATAAAGCATAATCTCTCCACTGGGTTTAGTTTCAGCTTCCTGATGTTTGCAGAGTTTCTTTAACCCTTTTCTCTGTCTGTGTAGCTTCATGGGTACAGTACTATGTGTGTCCTCGATAATTTGAGCCCCTTTACTCAGAAAAGCAAGTGTAAGAGATTGATCAGAAGCGCTGTGGGATCGCTGTGCTGACTTAAGGAGATGATGAACCTTTGTTTGGGACTTTGATTACATCTCTCTGGGGAGGGAGGCGAAAACATCTTCACAATGTCTCCCTGTGCAGTAGGTTGATTTGGCTGACTCAGTCTAGATGGATCTAAATTCTCTTCTTGTTCCTCACTTATAAAAGGGAGCTTTTATTGCTTGTTGTTGTTTGACTGCTCTGTCCTGTTTGATGCTTTGTGAGCCTGTCCATGGGGACTTTGCAAGGATACTGGAGTGGTTTTCCATTTCCTTCCTTAGGGGATCCAGTGGATCCTTTCATTGATTACCCAAGCTTTCCCTCCTCACTCCAACCCCTTTTCGTTTCTCCTTCCATTTTTTTTTCAGAGAACAGACAAGAAAGCAGACAGCAGAGGTAAGGATGCTAGGCCAGTTGGGGGACAGATTTTCCAACATAAAGGACTGCCTGGAGGTAGAAGGTGATGAGATACCATGGGCTTGTTTCCATGTAGCCCAAGAGATGGGTTCTCTTTGAGGGAATTTGAGAGAGGGTTAATGAAACCCAAATTCTTGGGCTCTATGTGCTCTAGACCCAACTCATAGAGACAGTGGGGGAGGTACACCTGCCCTTAGCTCCCAGACCATAAATGAGGCAAATATTGTTGTCAATGAGTAGGGAGTCAACTCTATTACAAAAATGAATAATATGGAAATAGGTATTAAATTATAATACATATATAACCCAGTGGAATTGCTTGCCAAATCCAAAAGGGAAGAGGGGGGAGAGAGAACATGATTCATGAAATCTTGGAAAAACACTTAAAAATAAATACGCTACAAAAAATAAAACAAAATACTGACCAAAAAAATAATAAGTAGGGAGTCAACCCTTTAGCCTTTAGAAATAGAAAGGGAGCTCCTGGATGGTACTAGCCTTCAAGTTGCCCTGCTAGCAATTCCAAATTGGAGATTTTATCTAAATATATCCAATTACAAGCAAGGCTTTTTTATTTAAAATTTTTTATTACTTAAATTTCTCCCTGTGTTACACTTTCCCCATATAGCAAAGAATCTTTTAAGAAAAAAGAGGAAAAAATTTTAATCATATCAACATATTTTAAATTTCAAAAATACATGCAATGCTCCACACCTCTGGACCTCCCTTTTCTGCAAAGGAGTCAGGGAGGCAGATAGAGAGAGGTATTTTCATATTTTTCTTTGGGGTCATGCTTGTCCTTTGTAATTCTGCAATATTCATTTTAAATTATATTGTGCTTATTCTTTCCATTTATGTTGTTGAAGCTACTGGGTTCATTGTTTTCTTGGCTTCACTAACGTCAATTTGTATCAGCTCATGCATGGTTTTCAAAGATTCTCTGTGTTCATCATATTCATCATTTCTTTTTTTTTAACTCTTACCTTCCATCTTAGAATCAATACTGTGTATTGGCTCCAAGGCAGAAGAGTGGTAAGGGTAGGCAATGGGGGTTAAGTGACTTGCCCAGGGTCACACAGCAAGGAGGTGTCCGAGGCCAGATTTGAACCTAGGACCTCCCGTCTCTAAGCCTGGCTCTCAATCTACTGAGCTACCCAGCTGCCTACCATTATTTCTTATAGCACAGTAATGTTATATTACATTCCTTGCCACCATTTATTTGACCATTTCCCAATCAATGGGCATCTTTTTTGTTTCCAGTTCTTTGCTATCATAAAAAGTGCTGCTATAAGTACCATGATTTTTATGGGGACTCCCTTCTTACCAATAATCTCTTTAGTGTATGTAGTAGTAGGATTTCTGGTTTGAGAGATATGGATATTTTATTTATCTTTATTTGCATAATTAAAAAACTTCATTTGCATAATTCTAGAACAAAGGTTTGTAGCCTTCTGTGTGTATGTGTGTGTCATGGATATATTTGGTAGTCTAGTGAAGTCTCTGGATCTCTTCTCAGAATAATATTTTGATGTCAACATTCATAATGGAAAGAAATGTAAATTTCAACTAAAAGTTAGTGAAAATAAATGAGTAATTTTTTTGTTACTATACCAGTTCATGATGCCCTGAAATCTATTCCTGGACCTCAGGTCAAGAACCCTTATTTTAGAGAAAGAAGAGAAATTCCTGGGAGAGAAAGAATAATCTTGGAATCCATTCTTCTACAAAGATAAAGGGAGTTCTTGGGCATTCAACTTCTTGAAGAAAGAAAAAGATCATGTATGTGGCTCCCCAGAGTGGAGAAAGCTAGCAAGGGACTACAAGGCATGATAGGAAAAACCTCGGTTTTTACTGTGAGTTATGGTAGATTTTTCCTTCCATTCTGAATTTTTCAGGAGAGAACAAACCATAAGGTGGTAATCTGAATCTAGAGCAGGTATTCTTAATCTTTTTGCATATTGTGGTCCTCTTGGAGGTATGGTAAAGACTATGGATCCCTTCTCAGAATACTATTTTTAAATGTATAAGAAAAAACACAGATGATTACAAAAGAATCCAAGTATATTAAAATATAGTTAACAAAATTTTTTTAAAACAAAAGAAGTTCACAGATTCACCAGGTTAAGAAGTCTGGAGGATTACACCAGCTCTGACAGCAAGATAAGACTCCTTGGGGGAAAAAAGAATTTTTATTGCCTGTTTGTGGCCCGTGATCATTGTGAAAGCAATGGAAGATGGAAAAAATATTAACACAATATAAGTACAGATGGTGCAATATACAAAGAGATAAAGAAATTCTATGAAATGTAATCAAATACTCTAGATTCAATCAGTACATACTTTGATAATCTGTGATTTCAACACAAAGGTGGGAATAGATAAGGACTATGAGCAATATGCTGGAAAATATGAAAAAGGAAAAATAAACAAGAGAAGCCAAAGGCTTGTCAAATATAAAGAAGTCATGCCTATACATCATGAAAGCTTACTTTGAGAAAATGATATAGGGTGGATAGATAGGTGGGACGATGGATAAAGAGCCAAGCCTAGAAATGGAAGGTCCTGGGTTAAAATGTGTCCTTAAGACACTTCCTAGCTGTGTGACCCTGGGCAAGGCAATAAAAATGAAACATGCCTTAACAGGTAAGAAACAATGTATTACTAATGTGAGACTCATTCTAGAATCAACTGTAAATAGTCAGATCACCAGTTTGTTAGAACAAAGTTCAAAATTATAAAGCTGGATTAAAAATAAAAACAATTCCATTTTAATCTACTTATATGCATTTTCATGGCAAGATTTGGTATGGACAGAAGAAAAGACATAAACTGACTATAATAATTTCAAAAATTTAAACACTGTAACTCAATTGCCATAACACAGAGATTTAAAAAGAGCCTGACAAGTGTTTCAGTTAGCAAATGAGACTTTCTTTTGGCAAGTGGAAAGAGATAAGGATAAGACAAGTTTAGGACATCAAAACATCTGCAAAATCTTACAACAAAGAATGATGGAATTTTTTGAGCAGTATTCCCCTCATGAAAGAGAGAAATAGTGAAGAATGAGACCAATATTTTATTTGTCATATATTCTAAGAGATCTTGCATAACTTTGATATGTGAATGAGATGCCTAGTTGGAAGAGAATGTTTATAGCATTTTGCTGTACCCGGATCAAATGCTGCTTCATAGACAATAAGCACATCTCTTTAAGGTATAACAAGAGAATTTAAAGATGAAAACAGAAGATAACAAATAAGAGAAAAATGGGAAAGAACTGCAAAGATTTTAAAATTTATGTAACATATGTTTTCATTGTGACCTATTTTTTGTGACAGGCAGGTAGGTGGCACAGTGGATAGAGTGCTGGGTGTGGAATGAAGAAGACTATGCTTTCTTAGTTCAAATCTGTCCTCAGATACTAGCTGTACGAACTTGGATAAGCCATTTAACCCTGTTTGCTTCAGTTTTCTCATCTGTGAAACAAACTGGAGAAGGAAATGGCAACTACTTCAGTATCTTTGCCAAGAAAACCCCAAATAGGATCTTGAAGAGTTGGATGCAACTTAAATGACTGACAGCAATATACCTATGTCCTCATCTATGCAAAATTTTATGACAATGATCTACAATCATAGAAGATCTTGATGATCTTATTAGTAGAGGAGTGTGTTCAGTTGTTTCAGCTGTATTATGACCCCATTTGGGATTTTCTTGTCAAAGTGGTTTGCCATTTCCTTCTCATTAATTTTTTTCCAGCTTTTTATTTATTTATTTGTTATTTTTATTTTAAGGTTTTTATTTAATTAATTAAGTTAGAACATTTTCCCATGGTTATAGGATTCATGTTCTTTCCCTCCCCTCCTCCCACCCTCTCCCATAGCCGACGCACAATTCCACTGGGTTTTACATGTCTCGTTGATCAAGTCCTATTTCCATATTATTGATATTTGCACTAGGGTGCTCATTTTGAGTCAATATCCCTAATTATATCTCTATCCTCCCATGTGATCAGGCAATTGTTTTTCTTCCTTGTTTCTACTCCCACAGTTCTTTCTTTGAATATGGATAGCGTTCTTTCTCATAAGTCCCTCATAGTTGTCCTGGATCATTGCATTGTTGCTAGTGGAGAAGTCCATTACGTTAGATTTTACCACAGTGTATCCATCTCTGTGTATAATGTTCTTCTGGCTCTGCTCCTTTCACTCTGCATCAATTCCTGAAGGTCTTTCCAGTTCACATGGAATTCCTCCAGTTCATTATTCCTATGAGTACAGTAGTATTCCATCACCAGCATATACCACAATGTGTTCAGTCATTCCCCAATTGAAGGGCATGCCCTTGTTTTCTAGTTTTTTGCCACCACAAAGAGTGTCTCTCACTCATTTATAAATGAAGAAACCGAGGCAAACAAAGCTTAAAGGACAGCTAGTTTCTGCGACTGGATTTGAACTCAGGTCTTCCTCACTTCAGTATCCACTGTTCTACCTAACTGCTTTAAGTAGAGGAGAGGGGGGCTTTAAATAATGATATTCCATAGTAGACTATCTTTACCATCACATAATTGACAGAAAGAAGTTAGGAATACAGGATACCATTGTGTTTATTGGTTATAAAACAGTATTTGATTGGGCATAGCAAAATGTTATAAAGATTCTCTTCCAATCAAGTGTCTCATTCATACATCCAAATTATGCAAGATTTCTTAAAAGATATAACAACCGCTTTGGTGACCTTCTGATCATGAATATTAGCTAAATCTTTAAGGCATGCTTGCCAAGATGTTTATGATCGCCATGGAGACAAATCCATTCAGAGACCAAGTCAAAGAAGGATTTGCTTGGGATGGCAAGGTCCTCCAGATGCTCCTACTCATGGATGACATTGTGCTGCTTGTATCAAGCTCTGAAACATGGCAGAGCCTCCGGGAAGAAATATGTAACTCCTCCAAAGTTTGGTTTAACCATCCTCACAGAAAAAAAAAATAAAAGAATGCCTGTTGCCCAGATTATGACACCCAATTAGATGGAACACCTATAGAATTCATCCATCAGTATGTAGGTCTTGGACAAGTACTACAATAGGACAATGATTTGAGCCCAGAATGAAACAGGAAGAGGACACCGGGACTAATTGCCTCCAGGAAATGATAAAGCTTCTTGGGTAACTCCACTTTTCTTCCTGAAGCAAAACTCAGCTTTTTAATGCCAAAATTCTGCCATTGTCATATGACTATGAATCATAGAATGTGACAATCTCTGAAGAATTAAAAATAAGTGCCACTGAGGAGGCAATGTAGAGATGCATTGAAAGGTTTTGAGCAGGCTGCAATATATAACATGAGGAGCTTCAAAGAGCTAAATTCAAGGGTATCATCAAAGTATATGATTGAAAAATATTATCAGGACATATGGTGAGAGCAAAGAATAATTAATAAGCATTGCCTGGGCTCCTACAGTACTCTTGTACTGTCAAGGAAAGAATGAGAAAGGTCCTTAGCATTTCATGTGGGAACCTTGCAGGACTATGTAGACAAGAGCTGTGCCAAATGGGGACAGCTAAATGGCTCAGAAGATAGCCAGGCCTTGAGATGGGAGGTACTAGGTTCAAATTTGCCTTAAGCATTTCCTAGCTGTGTGACCCTGGGCAAGTCACTTAACCCCTATTGCCTAGCCCCTAACCACTCTTTTGCCTTAGGACTACTATACAATATTGATTCTAAGATGGAAGTTAAGGATTTAAAAAAAAAAAGAGTTGTGTCAGATGCATAAACAATTGCATCTTGTATCATTAGAGACAACATTCACATTGATGAAATCATAGGTTCATTTAAGTATGAGAGTTTAGGTAGTAATGCTAAGACAGTCAGGTGGCACCTTAGAGAGAGTGCTGAACCTGGAGTCAAGAAGGCTTGAATTCAAATTTGAACCTAGGTACTCAGTAGCTGTGTGATCCTAGTCATTTAACATGTTTGCCTCAGTTCCCTCCTCTATAAAGTAGGGATGGTGATAATAGCACCTATCTCCCAGAATCATGAGAATCTAATGAGATATCTGTCAAATATTCTGCACTGTGCCTGGCACATAGTAAGAGCTATAAAAATGTTTAGCTGGAGGCAGGTAGGGGAGCTTAGTGGATAGAGAGTCAAGTCTGAAGATGGGAGGTCCTAGGTTCAAATCTCACCTCAGGCCATTCATACCTCTGTGATCCTGGGCAAGTCACTTAACCCCCATTGTCTACCTCTTACAGCTCTTCTGCCTTGAAACCAATATTTAGTATTGATTCTAAGATGATAAGGATTTAAACAAATATTTAGCTGTTATTATTACTGTGAGTCTTTAATATTGTTTTTCATTTTCTGTGGAGTGACCCTCCCATGCCTGATAGGTGTTATTACCTTGAGGACTTATATAGGATCTAAAATACCTTTTGCTCACATCTAGAGAGACAAAGCTGTTATCTGAGATTCCTAAGATGCTTCTCTGGGTAGCAGTAATGAGATGTGATGTTGGAAGTCTGCCCCTAAGACTGGATCCAAGCCATGTCTACCCAGAGATTGGGGTGACATACCACATGTTACACAAGACTAAAAGCTTTCTGTACTTTAAAGCTCAACAAAAGGGCTAGAAGAATACAGAGATCAGTAGAAAGATGACTGATGACTTCCAATCTAATTCTAACTGCCACTAATATGCCATATGGTCTAGGGCAGTGATGGTGAACCTTTCAGAGCCCGACTGCCCAAACTGTACCCTCACACTACATGTGAGCCCCCTGCCTTACCCTAGACAAGGGAGGAAGTGTTCCCATTGAACTGCTGAGAAGAGAGGCAGGTGATTGGAGAAAAGTTCTTAGGCTCGTGTGGAGAGTGGGAAGGGAGCAGCCTGCTCAGCATGCATGCCATAGGTTCACCAACATGGGTCTAGGGCAAATTATCTAACCATTCTGACCTTTGAACAACACTCCTGAACCCCCATTTCAAACCCTAGAGTGTCTTCTTCCATTTAAGCCTGCTAATTATACTCTCATACTCTTGAGCCTAGTAGGGGGCACTGGATTCAACAATATGGGTTAGTCCTCAAAACAAAAACAAGGTAAACTACTTACTCTCTAATAGGCCCTCTCAACAGGAATTGCAAAACTATGGGAACAGATAGTTGAACAATCCTGCTGAAGAACTGGCTATAGACCAGGGAACATTTGCTAAAAGCAAGTGAATGACTCCAGAAACAGTTGGAGTCAGCTATCCTGCCAGCCAGTAACTCAGTGAGTGCCCTAGTTTTGTCCATGGATGGGTAAAGGATCTCCCAGGATTCCTGGCACAATCTAAATAGTTTCAATCAATAAATATTATTAAGTGACTACTAGGTGCTAGAGATACAAATTAAAAAAAGAAAATCTCTACTCCCAGGAAGTTTATATTTTATCACAGGCAATAATAATGCAGGCACACATGTATAGAAGAAATATGAAATAAATAAAATACAAGGTGGTTAGAGACAAATGGCATTAAGGGAAATAAAGATGAAGAAAAGGTTAAATTTGGAACTATGCTTCCAAATTTCCCCCCACCCAAAATTAAATTCTGCCTTAAAATTAATACCAGGTATCAGTTCCTAGGCAGAAGAGTGCTATGGACTAGGCAAGAGGAGGTTAAGTGGCTTGCCCAGGGTCCCATCACCAGTCCCTGCTCCCTATCCACTTAGCCACCCAGCTGCCCCTCCAATCTTTGGCTTAGTAACTCTTTGATCCAGAAAATGCCCTGCTACTTTGTCTATGCCCCTAAAGGGATCAAAAAAAGAAGAAAATGATCAATATATACAAAAATATTCATAGCAACTCTTTTTATAGAGGCAAAGAAATGAAAACCAAGGGGATGTCCATCAATTGGGAAATGGCTGGACAAGTTAGAGCATATAAATATAGTAGAATGACATTTCCATTAATTAATTAATTAATTTAGATTTTTTTTTTTTTGCCCATGGTTACATGATTCATGATTTCTACCCCCCTTCCCTCCCTCCTGGAGCTGACGAGCAATTCCATTGGGTTATATACATGTATCATTAGAGCATTATTACACTGTAAAAAATTTTGGAATTAAGACCCAAGTTTAGATCCAGCTGTAGACACTAACCAGCTGTGTGATCCTGGGCAAGTCACATAACCTCTGCCTTAATCCACTGGAGAAGGAAATGGCAAAATCATTCCAGTATCTTTACCATGAAAACCTCATGAAGGGGGAAGCTAGATGACTCAGTGGAATGGGAGCCAGGCCTTGAGATGGGAGGTACTGACTTCACTCCGCATCAGTTCATATAAATCTTCCTTCTCTGAAACCATCTTTTTCACAATTTCTTGTTTTTATTAAACCCTTACTATCTGTCTTGGAATCGATACTAAGTATTGGTTCCAAGACAGAATAGTAAGGACTAGGCAATAGGGTTACACAGCTAGGAAGTATCTGGTGACTATATATATTTGTTACAAGAGTTCTGCTTTCCCTTTTTTTATCAATGGATAGAGAGGAGGCAGATGGGAGAGAGAGAAAACAGATTTCCATTAACTTGGAATTTTTTTATTTTTTTATTTTTTCAAGAAAAGCTTATTTTAATAGTGCTTGAGCTGAGTCTTTAAGGAAGTGGAGGATTCTGTGAGGTAGAGTATGAATAAGAAGTGCATTCTAAACATGAGGGATAGGCAGGGCAAAGATGTGGAGATGGGAGATGCAGCATTTTATATGAATATCATAGAAAAATCCAGTTCAGCTTGATGGTAGGGTATTTGGAATAGAGTATAATATCCAAGGAGGCTAGAAAGGAGGTTGAAGCAAGGTTATAAGAACTTTAAAGTATGGAGTCTACTATGATTGTCCCAGAATTTTGACCAAGGTATCCTTTGTCCTATCCTAATGCCACCAACACCAACACCTTTCTTTATCCCAGAAGCCTCATCTAGAACAGATAGATGGATAGATGGATGGATGAATAAATAGATGATGGATGGATGGGTGGCTAGGTAGATGGATAGATGGATAGAGAGATAATGGATGGATGGATAGATGGATAGATAGATACATAGATACATAGATACATAGAATACTCATAGAAAGTTGCCCAGGGGTACTGAGAGTTTAGGTGACTTGCCCACGGTCACATAAACAGTATATCAGAGGCAGGTTATCTTGATACAAAGACTGACTTTCTATCCAGGATGCTTTGCAGCCTCCCAAATTATACTATATTTCTTTAACTATTTAAATATTACAGCATCCTTCTCCCAACAAGAACGGAATCTCCATTAAGGGGCTCGTTTTCATTTGGTCTTTGTATCCCAAACATCTAAAAGCAATAATAATAATGATAGTTATCATTATATAGAACTTTAAGGATTTCAAAGTGCATTAAATATTAATATGTGATCCTCACCATTAACCTGGGAGGTAGATGCTGTTATCAAACCCATTTTACAGATGAGGAAACTGAGTCTGAGAGAGGTTAGATCTTTTCTAGGGCCTCATAGCTGATTGCAGTGTCTGAAACAAGATTTGAATTCAGGTCTTCCTGGCTCTGAGTCTCATGCTAACAGATCTAGATGTTTTAAACATTGCTGTCTAGTTATCTCAGTTGAATCTGATTCTCTGTGTCCCCATTTGGGGGGCTTTCCTGGCAAAGATACTGGAGTGGTTTGGCATTTTTTTCTCCAGCTCATTTTACAAATGAGGGAACTGAAGCAAACACAGTTATGTGATTTGCCCAGGGTCACAAGTAAATAACTCAGGCCAGATTTGGACTCAGGTCTTCCTGATTCCAGGGCTGACACTCTATCCATTGTACCACCTAGCTGCCCAGGTCTTACACATAGCTGACAGGCTTGTTGGATTTACTTCTTTAAGGGCAAGGAGTTAGTGTTCTGCCCCAACTAGAAAGTCCAAAATATTATAACTCTCCGGGACCAAAACCTCCTACCCCTGACATTCAATCTGACAGAAGCAACTATATGTATTCATTAACTGAACCTCAAGAAGGAGGGCGAGGGGGGAATGTCATCTAATTTTATCTAGGTGTGAGAAAGCAATGAAATAATGGATAGAAAATGGCCTTCCAACCCCATTGTCACCTGTATGAACACTGGATTATACATTTGGTTTAAGCAGCACTTCTATAGTTTGTCAAATTGCCATGAATGTCATATTTCAAGATTTGCTGGGCCAAGGAGCAGTAGTTAATCTTAATAGCATCCTTCCCTACCCATGGAACCCTGCCCGGCACACTAAATTTATGTAGTCTCTGATCTGGTGCCCAAACAAACTTTAGCTGCGCATCTAGGGACCAATGAGAAGCATGTCCAGTTCCATTGAACAAAGACGTTCTATTGGAAGAGGAACAGTGAAAAATCCAGTGTTTGTTAAGCTTAATAAGAGACAATGCTTGTTTCAGTCCTAGGTTCTCTTCTCTGGCATCACCCTTCATAGAATTGTTGGATGATGCCAATGTAGCTTATTGCACTTCCTGACTTTCAGAGAGGTTTGCAACCTCTCATCAATTTAGGTTTAGGTGGTATTTCCAATGACATATATCACAACCCATCTATGTCCACCCATTCTGCGCCACTCTTGCCCATGTTGCCCCAAAAGTTCACCATAAGGAACCTATACAACATGCTGGAAGCCTTCCTTGCTTTCTCCCAATAGCACAAGGATAAAGTGGGGCCCCTCTGACCTGTTGTCTCTCACTCTTCCATGTGACCTGCCCATCTTTTCTTCCTGTCACACAACTCCTTCAGGATGTCCTTTACTCCTTTTCTTCTTCAGAGTTCCTTATTGGCCCTATGTGATAGCCGGCTCACCTCCCCTTTGTGCCTTTGCATTGACTTCTATGTGTGACTCATCTTAGTTCTTTGGAGGAAGTGAGGTTTTATGTCTTATTGCCATTTGGCATCATGAGCAAAATGTTAGTATTAAAAAGATCAGCCTTTTCTTTGATTTCCATTGAACGGTAGAATGTAAGCAAGAATTCATCTGCCTTGATCCTTAATAAACCCTATAAATTATAAATCCTATTAACTTTCTTTTCCAGATAAGGAAACAGAAGCTCAGGGAGGTGTTTTTATGCCGTGTTCATGTATGAACACAACCCTCTCCTGAGAGAGACAGACAGACAGACAGAGAGACAGAGATAGAGAGAAAGAGAGAGAGACAGAGAGACAGAGACAGAGAGAGAGACAGAGAGAGTGAGAGACAGAGAGTGAGACAGAGAGTGAGAGACAGAGAGTGAGAGACAGAGAGAGAGAGACAGAGAGAGAGAGACAGAGAGAGAGAAGGAGGGAGGGAGGTCTTACAAGTCTCCATCACTTTCCTAACACAATCCCAGGCACAAGAGAGGGGGTATTCTATAATTCTAAGATTTGAATTACAGTTCTTAGAGAATCATGCCTATGTTAAGGAAAAGCACAGAGAGAGAGACAGAGAGAGGGAGGAAAAAGAAAGAGAATGCCCTCTCACATTCTTTTTCACTTTCCTAACACAATCATCTTGCCCCAGGCATGTGACCTCATGGGAAAGAGAGTCATGGGAAAGTATATCATGTTCATTCTTAGGACTAGAGCCTGGTAAGAAATATACCACTTTCCCAGGTGCCCATTATGTCATACTTTGAAGTTTACAAAACTTTTAATATACATTATCCCATTTGATCCTCGTAACAAATGCATGAAGTAGATATTTATAAGTATGATTTTCTCTACTCTGCAGATGAGGAAACTGATGCTTAGAAAGTCGAGGAGACTTGCCCACAGTCTATAAAGCCATTAAGTGTGAGATATATTAATCCCATGTGCCTGATGACTCTTTGTCCACTTTTCTAATTATTTCAGTTGTCAAATTATTTTAGCCAGCTCACTATCCATAACAATTCAGGATTATCATTTGAGAAAATTATTAAAAATTATTTGAAATATTAAAAATACTTTATTGTTGTGAACTCAATATTTACTTAGTTAAACATATAGACCCTTCAACCACCCAGAATGCTACCTTTTCAGGACGAGGCACTTTCATTCAGTTCCACCATTTTGCCAGTCCTACCATTGTACTCTTCCACAGCCTTCAGTGCTATCCAGATGCCTTCCACAAAACCTACAGAGATGAGAAAATCTTTGTAGTCAATCATCTTCTCCTAAAATTAGTGCCATTTCCAAGGTAACTGCTTCAGAACAGATAGGACACATCATGAGTAGATACAGGACTAATGAAAGATTGCAGGCAGGGAGTGGAAGGAAGAGAAAACATGACAGAAAATCGAAGGCTTGCTTTTTGATGTACTAGAGAAATGTTCTGACTCTGCCATTCTCTCAGTCTTTGAACTTGAGTGAGTCACTTAACCCTGAGTGTCTCATTTGAAAAATAAGAATAACACTATCTCAAAAGGTTATTGTGCAGAATTAATAACAAAACAAACTTAACAGGCTTTTTTTAAGAGTTGTATTGGCTGATTAGCATAGTGATCTGCTTTTTTTGTCTTTTAAAAAAATTCTTTGTTCAAAGGGATGGCTCAAAAGTAGCAAGTGGGAGAGGGCTATATTAAGAAATGAAAATGATATCAAAACAAAAAAATCATCAAATTTTAATAGAAAGAAAATATATTTGTAATTCTTGAATTTCCTAGTCTCCCAAACCAGATTGACTGTAGGTCTTATGAGAAAAAGAAAAATCATGTTAGGATCTAAGGTACTTGTTTGAGTGTTTCTGCAGTAGAAACTTATCAGATAATTGCTGACTTTCCACTACATTTTGTGGGATGTAAATCTAGCCACAATATGTCAAATAATACTTATGATTTTCAAAACAATGACCTCAGCTTTTCCTAAGCATTTTGTAATGACTTCCCAGTGTTGATATTTAATTCCCAGAAAGTTTCATCCATGAATGCAAACTGGTGTTCATTACCACTGCCCTCAGCATCAACCTGGTCCTTTTTGTTACCACCCAATCTATTTTCCTTCCCTGATCTATAATCCTGGGGAAAGCACTTGAATTCATGGAGTAAAGCCAGGTGAAATGTTACCCAGGGGTTTCTATCTCCTCTTTATTTCCCAGAAGGCATGTGGAAGATGAGCTTACAGCCTCTGTAATGTGGCCTTGCTGTTTGAAAGCATCACTGGGGGCTGAGCATGAGCGCTAACAGAAGGAAATGTGTTTTGAGAGTGGCCTTCTCTTCAGGGAGCCAAGAGCATTCTGTAAAATCATTTTAGGGGAAAAAAGTCATTTTTGAAGATCAAGTCATTCCTCCCCCAAGGGATGAAGAAAATAATATATTTTATCATTACTGTGTTCAGATTTTTTTTAATTTAAGAGGATTTAGGTTTTATCCACTTCTGGTGGGGGAAGTTTGAAGCCATTCAACCTAAGCCTCTATCCAGTGAAGACAAAAAGAATCTGGGCTATGTGACTAGGATGCCCATTCCCCAACAGAATGCTTCCCAGTGTTCTATCTCTGAGAATAATCTGCTACCATCTCCCGTGAGGGAAACCCCAAAGTTTCTATTTTTCCAACCAAAAAAAGAGCAAAATGATTTATAATATATATGCTACACTTAGTTGAGAGATGTATAACAGATAGAAAGCTGGTCTTGGATCTCTGGTGCAAGTCCTGCTTCTGGTATAGTATAACTATGACCTGGGGCAATGCTCCAGGAAAGTTCTCTACAAGCTAAATTTTAGAGAAAGTGACAAAAGGCACGTGGGACTTCCATTTATTCATGAACTTATGAGCCTAATTAATCCCTCTCCCTATTCCAGGTAGGTTGTTCATTAAAAGATGGACTATCCTGTGTCATGGACAATGGATTAGGCTTAGAATCAGGAAAATTCATCTTCATGAATTCAAATCCAGCCTCAGACACTTACTAACTGTATGACCCTGGGCAAGTCACTTAACCCTGTTTGACTTAGTTTCCTTATCTGTAAAAAGAGCTGCAGAAGGAAATGGCAAACCACTCCAGTATCTTTGCCAAGAAAACTTCAGGGGGCAGCTGGGTAGCTCAGTGGATTGAGAGCCAGGCCTAGAGCAGGAGGTCCTAGGTTCAAATCTGACCTGAGACACTTCCCAGCTGTGTGACCTTGGGCAAGTCACTTGACCCCCATTGCCTACTCTTATCACTCTTCTGCACTGGAGCCAATACACAGTATTGACTCCAGGATGGAAGGTAAAGGTTTAAAAAAAAAAAAGAAAAAAAGGAAAACTTCAAATGAGGTCAGAGCTGGACATGACTAATTACAGCTAAATAACAAACTGAAATCCTTCAGGAAGAGTCAAATAGTAAAAGTGGAAGGAGTTGTGGATCAGATGAGAGGGACAACACAACCTGGATTGAGTGACATCTTGTCCCAAGGCCTCAGCTAGGTGTGATCAGTTTTTTGGTCCCCATCCCTCTGCCTCTCTTGCCTCCATCAGCACCATCATTCCCCTAAGTTCTTGGTCTCATCTTTCTCCTCTTACATTCAGCCTTGCATTCACTTTATTATTTGTGAAGGTCTCACAGCAAGGAGAAAATTGATGAGTGCAAACCCCAAAAACATTGGGATCAATTTCCCCTTTATTTCTCTCTTTTATCTTCCTCCATCCTGAATGATATCAACTCTTCATGAGTCAGCTGGAATACAATATCACTCTTTGTCACAGTGTGAGGACATCTTAAGTTGTTATCTTTTGCTGGCTGAAATGGTGTAGATTATGCACTGAGTTCATCTTCATGAAGATTATTAGCACACTGGTTAGCCACACATTCTCTGTTTTATTTCTCAGTTTCATTGTAACCCATATAGTGTTTGCTCATAATTTTCCCGGTCACTATAAAAGTAAGACCTTTTATATCTCATTTCTCTTTTTTGCCCTTGAGGTCGAACTACACTTCTGGGAAGCCCCTGACCTGAACAGATTTCTCTGGTCTCCCACTGACAAAAATATATCTTAACTATACTTTCTTCCTGAGTCATATAAACCCAGGTCAGCTCTCTTAATATTAGGATCCCTTTCAAGATTTTCTAACTGGCTTCCTTCTCAGTCCTCCTGCAGGGATCAAAACATCTGACTTTCTCAGCCCCAGTCTTTTAAACAGTTCTTTTGACTCTTTTCATTTCTACCCCAATCCAGTTCATACAATCAGTCCTAGCCTGAAGATCCAGCACATTCACACCCCCTGGCTTCATTGTTCTTTCTTTTCATATTGATTATAACTTAGCTAGAAATAGGTGTACTTAGTCATTGAATCACAGATTGTTAGACCTGGAAGAAGCCTTAGAAACCATCTCATTTAATCTCTTCATTTTTTTCCTCCTATTTATACACATATCACAGAGGGTTGTTCCAAACCAACCTGGATTACTTGGGACTCCTCCTCAGCCCACTTCCACCAACATCCTTGGAAATTGCAGTTTTGATCCTGATCTATGCCAAAGAATTTTTTCTTTTAAAAATGTTCCCATTGCTGTAAATTGATCCAACCATTCCGGAAGGCAATTGGGAACTATGTCCAAAGGATATTAAAAGAATGCCTGCCCTTTGATCCAGCAATACCACTACTAGGCTTGTACCCCAAAGAGAAAATAATAAAAAATGATTGTTCAAAAATATTCATTGCTGTGCTCTTTGTGGTGGCAAAAAAAAAATTGGAAAATGAGGTGGTGTCTCTCGATTGGAGAATGGCTGAACAAACTGTGATATCTGAAGGTGATGGAATACTATTGTGCTCTAAGGAATGATGAACTGGAGGAATTCCATGTGAACTGGAAGAACCTCCAGGAACTGATGCCGAGTGAAATAAGTAGAACCAGGAGAACATTATACACAGAAAGTGAAACAATGTGGAATAATCCAATGTAATGGACTTTGCTACTATAAGACAATTCTGAGGGACTTATGAGAAAGAACGCTATCCACAAGAGAAAGAACTGTGGGAGGAGAAACACAGAAGAAAAACAAATGAATTGTCATTCGTTTATATGGATATATGATTGGAGGTGTTGGTTTTAAAAGATTGCTCTATTGCAAAAATGAATAATATGGAACTAGGTATAAGTGATAACATTTGTATAACCTGGAGGAAGTGCTTATTGGATCTGGGGGGGGAGGAGGGGGAAGAGAGAAGGGAAAGAAAATGAAATATGGAAACATGGAAAAATATTTTTAAGATAAAAATATTCCCATCAGTTGGAGAATGGCTAAACAAGTTGGAGTGTGACCATGATGGAATACAGAAAAAATGCCAAACAGGTTAATTCTGGGAAAATATAGAAAGACCTACATGAAATTGTGAAGAGTAAAACAAGCAGAACCAAGAGAGCATTCTCTACAGCAAAAGAAATATTGTTTGAAGAATGACCTGTGTATGTCCACCTCTAGAGAAAGAACTGATAAAGAGAAATAAGTAAGGCATAGTTTTATATATACATATATCTTTTTGTTAAATGATGCCTTCTTTAATGGAGTGAGGGGAGGGAGTTAACTGGTATTTTAATGTAAAATACATTTTTTTAAGTTTCTAAATTTTAGGACAGCCCTTTATTTTACCTTGCTGAAGCAGCCAGTGGCATAATGGATAGTGTTGGTCGTAGAGTCAGACAGACATGAGTTCAAATTTAACTTCAGATATTTATAAATACTTTATGACTCTGAGCAAGTCACTTTACCTCTTTTGTCTCAGTTTTTCCTTCATTGTAAAATAGGAATCATGACAGCCCCTACCTCCCAAGGATGTTTAGCACAGTGCCAATACATATTTGACATCATAAAAATGCTTTTCTGCTTTTCCCCTTTTCCCTTCCCCCACAGAAAACACAGATTCAATTGACACATTTATTAAGTCCTTACTATGTACCAGGCATTGTGCTAGGCACTGGGGATATAAATACAATGAATGACATTCTGTCAAGGACTTTAAATTCCAATAAAAAGAGACAAAAGTACACATTTAGATTTGTGCTGGGTAAATATAAAGAAAATAAATACCAGTTAAGATGAAGCAATCAGCAGGCAGTTTGTGAGAGAGGGAGCAACTGAGATGATCAGGACAGACTTTTTAAACAGAAGGTAGTACTTAGCATGGATCTTGGAAGGAAGAAAGAGGTTCTGTGAGGTAAAGGTTAGGAAGGTGTACATTCCAAGCATGGAACCTGTAGATGCAATGTTTTGTGTGAGGAAAGGCCAATTTGGGCTGGGTCAAAGGGTGCAAAAAGAGGAATAATGTAAAATGAGGTTGAAAAATAATAATTATAGCTAATATTTATAGAACACTTACTAAATACCAACCCTTTTCAAGACTGCTCATCTCCTTTTGGTGTCCACCTCTCACTCAACTCTCAAATGTGGCTCCAAGAAGCTGTAGCATGTACAGTGGTTACACTCTGGTAAAATTCTCTTGGCAGATGAGCTAAGCCAGGTTAAGGGTTACTGATAGGCATTAAATCCATCCATGAATTAGGGGAATGTTCATGGGACCTCATAAGGTCACCATGAAAGAGAATATTTGGAAAAAAGAGCAGAGGCCTTATGGCAAAGCCCTAGGAAACATTCACAGTGATGGGAGCTGATGTGGATGATGAACCGGAAAAAGGGAATTGAGGAATCATTAAACTGGTAGAAAGAGAGCCAGGAGAGAAGAATGTTATAAAGCCCAGAGAGGAGAGGGCATCAAGGAAAAAAAATAGAATTACAATGTTAAATGCCATCAATCAGGCTAAAAGGATAAGAACTGAGAAAAGACCATCAGATCTAGCAAACAAAAGATTATCAGTAATTTGTGAAGGAGCAGTTTCAGAGTAATGAGGGCAGAATCGGCTTACAAAGGGCTAAGAAGTAAGTGATGGAGAGGAAGTACAAGTGGAAAAGCTTAATTAACCTTTCTAAGGAATTTGACTGTGAATGTGAGGAGAGAGGATATAGGACCAGAGGTTAAAGAGATGGTAGGTTCTAGGGAAGGTGAGAGGAAGTCATTGGAATTTGTTGAACAGGGGAATGATGCAGTCAGATCTAAGTTTAAGTTTAGCAGCAGTCTTGAGGATGGGAGATGTTACATTATTGTAATAATATAAATTTTTTTTATGGATCTGCTCTCTTTGTTCTGTATTAGTCCATGCAAAGTCTTCCTCTGCAGCCATCCTTTCTGTCATTTCTTACAATATTATTACAATATTATAGTTGTACAATAATAATTTGACAATTTCATGTAATAACAGAATGGGAAAGAAAGGGGAAAGAACAAATATTTAATAAAAAAAAACTGTTGTGTGCCACATACTGTATGAAGTGCTTTACAAATGTCACCTTGGGAGGTAGGTGTTATTATTAGCTACATTTTACAGTTGAGAAAATGGAGGTAGAGAGAGATCAGATGACTTTGCCCAGGATCTCCTCCTGACTCCAGGCTCAACTTTGGTGGGGAGATACTTTAAATAGAAAGACCGATTAGAAGGCCGATATGTACAAACCTATATATTGGAGCTTTTTGTGACAGTAAAGAATTAGAAATTAAGGGGGTTGCCCATCAGTTGGGGAATGGCCAAATCAATTTTGGTATATAAGGTCATGAAATCCTGTTGTTTTATAAGAAATGATAGAAAAGGCAGCTTCAAAGAAAGCTAGGAAGATTTGCACAAACTAATTCAGAGTAAAGAGAGCAGATCCATAAAAACAATAATGAACAACTTTGAAAGACTTAGAACTCTGATCAAAGCAATAATCAGCTCTGATTGCAGATTAATGATAAAGAATGCAACTGTCTCCTAGTAGAGAGGAGATAGACTAAATATGCAGAATGACAAGAAAAATGATTTTCAATAAAAAAGAAGTCCATTCCTTCCTTCTCGTTCTGTGTCATTTTCATCCACTCGATTATTAGTCCCCTGCAGAGGATCCATCCAGTGCTCAGAAGCCTTCTTTCAGGTATGGAGTTCTTAACCCAGGTCTATGAACCTTCGGAAGGTTCTTGGATAGATTTAGGGGTGGGGTCAGTGAAGTTGGCATAAAGAAAAATTACATCTTTTTCTCCCACTCTATTGTACCTGAAAGTTAACATTTCTCCTAATTCTTCTACTGTAGACCACAAAACCTTATTCTGAGGAGTCCATAGGCTCTACCTGACTGTAAAAGGGGTCCAAGAAAC
The DNA here is from genome assembly GCF_016433145.1 of Gracilinanus agilis. Taxonomy (NCBI): domain Eukaryota; kingdom Metazoa; phylum Chordata; class Mammalia; order Didelphimorphia; family Didelphidae; genus Gracilinanus; species Gracilinanus agilis. Next base: position 258,602,010 of record NC_058134.1, on the reverse strand, counting down.
ACAAAAGGGGTAAATAACTCTTATGCTAGGTCTTTCAATATTCTGTGAATACCAGTGAAGCACTAATTTCCCTTTCTATAGGGCCATACCAACCACTCCTAGTCTGATATTTTTCATGCTATTTCTTACACTTGAGTCATCGTTGATAAAAATGCTTCATCTAGTTTCAGTGGCGTGTCTCTACTATATTTTTAATCACCTATAATTTTTCTTCTGTGGGGATCATATCATTCTGTGATTTATAGGCATCTAAGTTAGCACAGTGGATAGAGCACTAGACCTGGGGTCATTAAGACCTGAGTTCAAATCCAGATACAGATCTTGAGCAAGTCACTTAACTTTTGATTGCCCTAGTTTCCTCAAATGTAAACTAGGGGTCCTAATAGCACCCACCTCCCAGAGTTGTTGTGAGGATCAAATGAGATAGTATTTATAATGCTCTTAGTACAGTGTCTGGGACATAATAAGTGCTAAATAAATACTATCCTCTTCCCTTAAAACTGTATGACATAACTGGAGAAATTTTTTTTAGTTGGACCTATGATTTCATTGGTGAAGGAATCTCCTGATGAAGATTCTCCCAGTGTTGCTCAGCACCTGCTCAGCAGTACAGATTCTTAGAGTTTCCCAGAGCTCTAAAAAGTTAAGTGACTGATCTGGCCGTCAAATAGTCAGCTTGTATTTGAGGTGGGACTCGAATCTTGGTCTGCTTGATTCCATGGTCTGTTTTGGGAGAAGGCTGGTGTTAAAAAAAATGTTTCTAGCAAAATAAACATACTCATTAAATTAACAAACAAGCAAACATACCTGGGACTATAGATTTTGTAAATCGAGTTTTAAATTATATTAATGACCTTTTTACTACCTCATCAGTTCCTGTCTCTGGAAATTTTTATTCTTTGCTTAAAGCATTCTATTCTACTTTAGAAAGCACCCTGACTATCCACCTGTCACTGTGAATGATTTCATTTATCCTATTTCTCATTAGGTAAGCATATGTAGAGCTAAATGAACCATTTCCAGTATGAACTATTGTTCTACTGTCAACATCTTATATTAATACTTATGAGATTTTTTCCTGATTAAGTTCCTAAAGGTCATTTGAAATTTTACCAATGAGATGTCACATAGGAAAGAAAAATATTCATATACCCTTCCCTTCCCCAAACCCCCAGATTTGATGAGAATCCTGTTTCTGATAGGACTCACCATTATCTAAATTTATGCATTCTTGGGGCCATCTATGTTACCAAAGAAAATGGAATTGAAGTATGGGAATAATTCTTTCTACTGGAGGTTTATGGCAAGTCTGCCTACATGGACTGATTTTATTTGTTAGATTTTTCAAAGAGAATTCAAAGTGATGAAAGATCTCTTGGAATAACATGGCATTTTAAGTCATTTTAAGATGAACAAACAAATGATTTGACAATAAGTTTGATCCATTCCATTTTGATCCACCTAAACTGGCTGATTAAAAGATGTATGTATTCTGATATGCCCTCTAGGTCAAAAATCTGTCTTCCATGTATTGTTTTCTTCTTTGACTTTAGGTAACTATTTCAAGGGATTGCAAAATTTCTTATCAATGTTGTTCTTTGAGTTTTATTCTTGTCTTCTCTTAGTGATTATTTTCTTATGCCAGAAAGATTGTCCCAAAAGAGCTCTAAAAACATTTAAGTAGTTGAAGATCATTAAGATCTTACCACCATGATAAAAAAAATCCTCTATTTTTATTAATAGGAGAAACCACCCCACCTCTTCATCTTTCTCTTTAGAAAACAAACTCCTCAGGGGGCAGCTGGGTAGCTCAGTGGATTGAGAGCCAGGCTTAGAGATGGGAGGTCCTAGGTTCAAATCCGACCTCAGACACTTCCCAGCTGTGTGACCCTGGGCAAGTCACTTGACCCCCATTGCCTACCCTACTCTTCTGCCTTGGAGCCAATACACAGTATTAACTCCAAGAGGGAAGGTAAGGGTTTAAAAAAAGAAAGAAAAAAGAAAACCAACTCCTCTTTGCTTGAGATGAAACTCTGGCAACTATATAAATCTTCCACCCATGTTTAGTTATTATCTATTAAAATTGGAATGCTTCAACTCCATTTCTCTCTAGAATTCTTGGTCTCATCTACCATATATAAGTCTTACTTTCACTTCAAATTTAACATGGTGCCTATTGTGTTCCTTTCTCCATTTCCCATTCCTGTCAAATTTCTTTCTGCTATTCAGAACCAAGATGCTATAATAATTATAATAATAGCTAGCACTTTAAGGTTCACAAAGCGCTCCTAATGTGGGTGGCCCCAACTCAGACCTCTTGGTTCAGGTTATATGTTGAAATGACTTGTCCCATAGTGGTAAGATTCCCAAGGATCTTTAGCTATTTAGGGCTCTTACTGGACAATCTTCCTTGCACAGAAAAAAAGGACTTAAGAAGGGAAAAAAAGAGAAAACAAAAATAAAAACAAAACAAAACACAAAGAACAACATTAATGAAAAATTTTGGAAAGCCCCCTAAATAAGTCACCATAAAGTAAAAGAAGAAAAATACATAGAAGACAACACATGGAAGAAATCCTAGACTTTTCCTTTCCCCTTTGGAAGAATGGAATCTCAGATCTCAGCAAACAGACCCACTTGGTTAGTGATGCTAAATCATTGTAATGCATGTTCTAGTGCAAGAGAGTGACGAAGAAGCAGTAGGGACAGCAGGGCCATAGCACAGATATACCTGTGGCATAGACCACAATTTCTCAACATATTGCAAGACTAGGTAAGACTCAGATAAGCCTTCCTGGAGTCTGGATCCTAGAAATTGCTGAACCAGAGAACCTTCTTAGGGTGGTGTTGATTCATCACTAATGTAGCTCCTAGGAGGTTGGACACCTGACATGCACAGCACATATGATGCTGCAGTTGTTGATTAGAGGGGTAACCTCTTGTTCTGAGAGGGGAAATGCTATTTTGCCACTTAGGGAAGGTTGAGGCCATTTAGGTGAAATAGATGCTCCAACTGGCACAAAGAGCCTGTTTGGACAAGAAAAGAGTTGTCTTCTCCTTACAGAGATCATATAGTCCTGTGCCCATCACAATATGGCATCATTATTTCAATGCCCACATTGTTAATGGATCCACTCCCTCAATCTCTGTCATTTTTGGTTCAAAGACAAAGATGGTAATTATTATTCATCTAAACGAGAAACAGCTCAACCAGATAACTACTTTGTTAAACTAGTTTTAAACAATGTCTAATAATAAATCACATATATTGCAGTCATGCAGAAAAAAATACAGCTAGAAGGGAGAAGAATAGAGCAAAGGATAATGATAGGGTGATGACATGCAAGCACATAGAAATGGAATGCTGGGAACAGAAAAAATGGTTGCAAGTTTCAGTAAAATTATCTCCTTGAAGATAGAAGAGAGCAATAAAGATATACTCCTCCTAGTTCCATTGGGTCTTTCTTGCTTGGGGGTGTTTTAAAACTCTTAGCTGAGAATAAAAAGAGAGTTTCTGAGCCTATCAACACTCAGGGGAAAGAAAGAGTTCTGGGGGAAAAAGAATCAAACAATGGTGAACAACCTTCTCATCAAGACAGAGAGAGAAGAAAATGAAACAAAAATCACCTTTCCCCCCCAAAAAATCAGCGACAAAGAAAAAAGGGGTGGAGGAGAAAACCTGCCTCTACTCTTTGATACATATTTCAAACTACAGTATATACAATGACCCTTTAATTTTCCTTGATAGGGAGAGATATCTCCCTATAAAACATATATATATATATATATATATATACACAATATATATATATAATATATGTGTGTGTAGGAATATGTATTATATAGGTATTATATAGGTATATTTGTATATAGACTAGTCCAAAATTCTTAGTGTAGTTTTAAGCAATTAAAGCGTAAAACTTGAGGGACAACCTCTGTGTACACACACATATGCATACATACTCACATGTATATGGATATATGGAAAAACACACAAACACACTCAATAAGATATATAAATACATAGAAACAGACAGAGGCATATATGTCGTTTTGGTTCTCACGGATCTGTTTCTCTGCCAGTTTTTGTTTTTTTTTTGTCTTGTGAACAGGTGCTTCTCTACATATGCAAGTTAAAGTGCTGAACAAAAGAGGATTATAGAGGACTCAGGCACCTCTTCAAAGGCCAGCTAAATTTACTGTGGAAGCAAAATAAAGGGACACCTGGGCACACCTATTGTAGATTGTGTTCTGCCAAATGTTGGAAATTGCTGGCTGATCTTATATAACATTTCTGGTCCTTCTTTCCTAGTTATTATTTTAATCTTGAGTAAAAGTTTGCTTCTAGGACTGTTAGTAACTGAAACTGAAACTTCTATATATTATATATAGATTATATATATTCTATATGTATGAATATATATGTATTATATATTCAAGGAAAATAATGGTCAAGAATATGGTCAACCAAGAGGGGAGGGGATTGCCCCTATCAAGACAGGGAAACAATAGAAGACTTCAGAAAATTCTTTCCATCACCATCATAAAGTAATTTCTCAAATCTTTCCCAGTGTTTCTATGTACCACCCTCGCAACCTGATTTAATAGTAAGATATACTGCTCAGGAATTATTGCTATGGCGTCATCATGCTTTTTATTATCAATCTGGTAAAGAGCATGCTAACATTCCCAATACTTGACTTATGAATTAAAAAAATTTTAAACAGATTCTTTTTTTTAAAAAGCTCATAATTTTTATCTTAGTAACAATACTAAGACAGAAGGCGGAAAACAGCTTGCCCAGGGTCACACAGCTTGGAAGTGTCTGAGGTCAGATTTGAACCCAGGTCCTCCTGTCTCCAGGCCTGGCTCTCCTTCCACTGAGCCACCTAGTTCCTCCTTCAACATATTCTCAAGGAATTTCTAACCTAATTGAAAGGATGGTACATATATCCCTAAAACAACTATAGAAATGGCAAAGGATAAACAACCAAATGGAGATGTGTAGTATAAACTAGTTAAAAATAGTGAAGGATTTCAAATAGTAAAAAGAGTGTCATGAGTGAAGTTATTCAAACAGGGTCTTTGGAGGACATGAATTTTAAATTTATCCTTCTGTCAACTCAGAAATTCCTCCAAATTAAAACATGTAGTCCCAACTTCAGAGGTTCATTAGCTAAACAAGAATCCTTTAACTAAGAAGGAGCATCCAATCTAGCATACAAATATTGACCTTCATTCATTCATGTTATCAATGTCCAGGCAGAGAAGTTACAGAAATAGTCTTTTAGGTTTAAGGAAAGTGCTTATCAGGTTTAAGGAATGACCACAGAGGCCAAGTATAGCTCTGTAGAAAAGAGATTCATGTTTGTTCACATGAAGATGGCTGTGAAAAAAACTACATGATTCTGGAGGTTGCTGCTGGTGTTCTGGTCAAATGGATTTAAAGTGGAAGTTCATTTTGTAGAGGGTGGCCATAACTACATGCAAAGAACATGATGGACTTATAGCAGATGGATCAACATACTCCTATCATAACACAATTTTTAGGTTATGGGATAGGCAGCAGGACAACAAAAGGATACGGCAATAATTTAGCCCAGCACCATGGACAGCTATTTCCAAGTCCTTCCTAACCAGTAGAATTGGCTCATAGATCAGGTAAGCCTTCCATCCTTTTCTAATGCTGGTAATCTCAGGACCAACTATCTTCTAAAGAAGCCAAATAAAAGTGTCAACAACAATGAAGAATATATATGACACGAGATAGCAAAACTAGGCCCTATCAGCACTTATGATAGTCTTGGATTCTTATTTCCCTCACTCTTATTTATCCTTTCAATGGGATTCAAAATCCAGTGAATTGGTTTACTCAATCAGTTAATCAATGAGAATTGATTAAGATTGTCTGCCTAAGAAAAGAAAGCTCTTTTTATGTCTTGTTGGTATATGGGCAGTAGGACCCCCTTACCCCAGACAACAGAGGGGCAGATGAAGTGAAAAATGTCCTCAGGTGTGGTGGAGAGGGGGAGTAGAGCAACCCCCTATGGCACATGTGCCATAGGTTCTCCAACACAGTCATAGAGGGTAGACATTCCTAGACATTTATATACCCCTAGCTCATCCATGCCAGCTAAATCCAAAGAGTTAAATCCTAATAAGAAGCAGAGGGTCTGAAGCACACTTAAAATTTCTTCTGTGACTTTAGAATTCTGATTCATGCAATCATAAATCATGAGTCCAGAGAACTTAAGATGAATCACACCACCCACTTCCTGCCAGGCATATGACAAACTTAAAATCCAGGCGACGTGCATTTTTGAACAGAGCTGATATAGAAATTTGTTCTCCTGGAATCTGCATGTTTTCTATGAAAGTTTTGTTTTTTGTTGTTTTTTTTCTTTCCTGTTGTTCATTTGGGAATTGGTAAGGAAGTAGTAAGAGAGAGAGAGAAATGTTTGTAGGGGCAGGTAGGTGACTCAGTAGATAGAGATCCAGGCCTAGAGAAATGAGGTCCTGGGTTCAAATTTGTCTTTAGCTATTGCCTAGCTGTGTGACCTGGGCAAGACCCTTAAGCCCAATCACTTAGCCCTTTTTGCTTTTACGCCTTGGAATTGATGCTTAGTATTGATTCTAAGACAGAAGTAAGGGTGGTTTTTTTAAAGAAACAAAAATTAATATGTAAAAATTTTTGAAAACCAATTTCTGTTCTGTCTATGTTTATGCACACACAGTGGAAATGTCTCCAAGCTCCCTTTCATTAGATCCTCTTAAAAGAAGATGACCAAATGAATACTGTTCTTTTAGCACAACCAAGCCCCACTTATGTTTAATGTTTCTATCTCCTTTTCCAGGGTGATAGCATGGTCTCAGGTGGGGTAAGAGACATCTTTTGTCGTTATAAATGCTCAAGCTGCACAGAATCTTCTTTGTCTTCGTGAGATCCTTTCTTGAAGCTTCTATCCCTTTACCTGTATTCTGGCAACTTTGTGATTTTCCCAGACATAGTCCAAAAACTATTAAGAATATTCTTAACACAGTTCTTACTTAAGTGGGATTACCTTGTTCCATTCACATAATAAACTAATATATTCACCTGCTATGACAATTCATTATTGATTTATTAACACAACATTTACTTTGTTATAGTTATTAATTAAACTTTTTCTTATTTTATTCAAGAACCACTTAAAGTCACTAAATCATTTCTTCACTCAGTTCTGACTCTGCTACCTCATTAGGGAACAAAGGTGTTGCTGGTGTATGGGCAGAAAGAATAAGATAGAGATGTGACTTCCATCTTCTCAAGTCACTCTGGGAATAGCCTATGATAAAATCTGGCCTGAGCTCTGCTGACTTATTAGTTGATCTGAAGCTTTCTCTTTCCTTACCATAAAGGGTAGACATTCTAAGACATGTGCATCCACCCAGTTCATACATGGCTGTTGAATGCAAAGAGTTAAATCCTGATGAGAAGCAGAGGATCTGAAACACACTTGGGTTCCCACAGCCTATACCAGTAGGGCATATATTTTAATTCCTACAAAACCATAAAGGTGTTCGGTAAGGTATCAACACGGATTATGGGTCTCTCATCCAAATACTACCTCGCTGTTTGGACAGGCTCATCCCCTGAGGAATGGCTGATCAGAAGGTGTTTGGTTTGTTTATTCATTTATTCATTTTTGCCACCACACATAAAGACCACCTAACTAAGATAGAGAGAGGACTGTG
>NC_058134.1:258581426-258593210 GCF_016433145.1 Gracilinanus agilis | reverse complement strand
AGGGTGGGCAATGGGGGTCAAGTGACTTGCCCAGGGTCACACAGCTGGGAAGTGGCTGAGGCTGGATTTGAACCTAGGACCTCCCGTCTCCAGGCCTGGCTCTCAATCCATTGAGCTACCCAGCTGTCCCCATTTGGGTTTTTCTTGGCAAAGCTATTGGAATAGTAGCTGTGTGACCCTGGGCAAGACATAGGAATAAGTGATTTGCCCAGGGTCACACATCTAGTAAGGTCTGAGGTCAGATTTGAACTCAGGAAGATGAATCCCGACTCTAGTCTTGGCATTATCTATTATTCCACCTAGCTGCCCCTATTATTAATTAGCATCTATGTAACATTTTATTTTTTCCCAGTGTCTGTTTGACAACATAGAATTTTAAACAGTTGCTTGGGGGGGGGGGACGTTGACCTGCTCAGAGTCATCCAGCCAATGTGTTTAAGGGGCAGGATTTGAACTCAGTTCTTCCTGACTTCAAGACTGATTCCAATCCATTATTCCAGGCTGCTGATCTCTTTAAAATGCCTTATGCTAATATAGGAATTTTTTTTTGCTTTTTTGCATATGTGTTATAATAGTTTTGCTTTTTAATTTTTCTACCCATTCAAGAAGGAGGGAGGGCGAAAACATGCTTGATAATTCCAAATTTTTTTTTCATTTTATGTGTCATATCATTCATTTGTTGATTCTAATATTAACTCTTATAAGGGTAAGATGCTAAAAAGGCATAAAAATATCAAGAGCTCCTTAAAAAATAATGCTATCTCAAAATAATTTATACATCTTAGACATTTTCAATGTTCTAGGGAATGGACCCTAAAAGATTTGCTGAAACACAATAGTAAGAGGTTAAAAGAGAAAACTCTAAGAAGGGGAAGGTTAAGATGAAAAAACAATTCTGGAAAAGGCAGTGAGAAAGCATGTGTGTGTGGCTGTCAAACAGCCAGCTTAACATGGCCCCAAGACTTTTGGGATGCCTTGTATATGCATAATACTTAAATTATAGTTAATAAAATGGGAAATCACAAATCATGTAGCATTAAACAGCAGCAATGGCACCAAGCAGACAAAGAAAGGGAATCTGTGAACATCGGGATTTTGAAACAAGCTAGACAAAGAAGCTGGCCTCTGTATTTCTAGGGAGAAATTAATTGACTACCAATTTCTAAGAATCAATTTTGCTAATAATTTCTTCTTTTCCAATTGTGTGCCTGTATGTTTTACCCCCAGGGAGTTTCCCCCTGGGTACCTCGGACTAATCATTGGTATGGGGAGATGCGATTACAGTCATTATTTTTCTGGCTAGATAGGCAGCAATGCTGAAGAAATAGCATGTTTGAGTTTCGAGCTTCCAATCATCTTTGTTTTCTCTCTCCTCCACAATACCCCTAGGCTTAGAACTCAAATGAAAAAGCAATGTAATTGGATTCTTGTAGCACAGTCATGTTTTCTTGTATCTCCTCAGAGAGATTTACTAAAAATTACCACAGAAGAGCAGAATAGAAATAGGAAGATTAAAAGGGCAGAATGATGATAGAAGTCGATAGTCCTTATAGTTAAATTAAGCCTCTGGAAGGAGTGTGCCATATTATCCCAGACTCCCCAGTCTAACAGAGTACTATGTCATTCGTGAAAGAGTACCTTGCCTAGTTTCCTTTAAATGGAGAAGAACAAAGATATTTAGTCTCCATATAAAGGGACTCTATTTCTTTTAGTGTTTAAAAAGAATTATGGAACATCCCTAGTTTATAAACTGTATTTGTTTCCATAGTTCATTTGTGAGTTAGTTGGAAATACTTTCTCCCATAGAAATAATCTCAAAAATTGAGGTTTTGGGGGGAGCTGGGTAGCTCAGTGGAGTGAGAGTCAGGCCTAGAGACAGGAGGTCCTAGGTTCAAACCCAGCCTCAGCCACTTCCCAGCTGTGTGACCCTGGGCAAGTCACTTGACCCCCATTGCCCACCCTTACCAATCTCCCACCACTATGAGACAATACACCGAAGTACAAGGGTTTAAAAAAAATTGAGGTTTTGTCCCATGCCAGTCTCCAACTTCTAATTATCAGGAAAAGTTAGGTCCAATTCACATTTGTAATAATAAAAGATACCTGAAGCAGCCAAGGAGTGCTAAAGTAAGTCGGAGACCTAAGCTCAAATTCTTGCTTGGTTACTTAAGACATCTGTGAACTTGCTAAGTCATTTATTTCTCTGAGTCTATTTCCTCATTTACAAAATGAGGAGGTTGGACTAAATGATCTCTAATGGACCTTTTTGACTCAAAATCTAAGACCTTATGATGCTAGAAGAACATCGAAGTCATTTTGACTCTACTATATTCCCCTCTTCTCCACTCACATGGCCACCACTCTAGGTCCTCATCAGCTCTCACATGAATTATTGAAATAGCTTCAAGTTTCCTTTAACTCAAACAAAGATCTATATCACCTTTCTGATTAAAGAACCCCAAGGTCTCCCTATTACAACTTGCATAAAATATAAACTCCCCTGTTTGACATTTAAAACTCTGGCCTTTTCTTATTTTCTCAGTCTTGTTACTCTTTATATTCGGGGCAGTTAGGTGGCACAGTGGATAGAGCACTGGACCTTGAATCAGGGACATTCGTCTTCATGAGTTCAAATCTGGCTTCAGATACTAACTAGCTGTATGATCCTGGAAAGTTGCTTAACCCTGTTTGCCTCAATTTCCTCATCTGTCAAATGAACTGGAGAAGGAAATGATGAACCACTCCAGTATCTTTGCAAAGGAAATCTCAAATGGGGTCACAAAGAGTCAGATACAACTGAAATAATTAAACAATATTTTACCACCCTCCACTCACTCTTCCATCTAGACATATTGGCATACTTACTCACAGGATACTTTTCCATCTCATCTTCATGTCTTTATACTGGCTGTCTCCAAAATCTAAAAGCTCTTTCTCTTTTAGAATTTCTGGCTTATCTCAAGATTCACCTCTTACAGGAGACCTTTCCCAAGACCCACAGATGATAGAGCTTTCTCCTCCAAAGCTGTCTGCTATCCGATAAGGCTAGGTTAGTCCTTTAAGAGGATGTTAGAAGCCATTTTGTCCCTTTGTTCCCTGAGATATAAAAGACCCAGTCCAGGAAGAGCTGATGATAGGAGCTTCCCTTCTTTCTGCTTTCCTAATTATTTCTGGAGTTGATTCCCTAGGAGGAGTTAAGTAGTTTTCTTTTTTCTTTTCTTTTCTTTTTAAACCCTTACCTTCCGTCTTGGAGTCAATACTGTGTATTGGCTCCAAGGCAGAAGAGCAGTAAGGGTAGGCAATGGGGGTCCAGTGACTTGCCCAGGGTCTCACAGCTGGGAAATGTCTGAGGCCGGATTTGAACCTAGGACCTCCCTTCTCTAGGCCTGGTTCTCAATTCACTGAGCCACCCAGCTGCCCTCAAGTAGTTTTCTTTTAACCTTGTATTCTTTTCAATTGATTTTTTTCATTCTTAATAAAGTAGGTCTTAATTTTTTTTATGTTCTGAGTGCTTTGTCCATTTTAAACTCTGAATATGATTTGGGCATAGCATATAATAGAACTTATTTATTTTCGTGTTGTTTCCCCCATTAGAATTTCAGCTTCTTGAGGGCAGGGACTATCTGTTTTTGTTTTTGTTTTAACATTTGAGGAAGGTTATCTGTAACTATACTTATCACATGGGTGTGTGAACTCCTTTGGGTTGTTTCATTCATTTCAACCTGCTCTCACATTGGCAGGTCGAGGTTTCCTGGAAAAGAATCGATATCACATGGTTATATTGAAGATTACGTTCAAATTCTCTCAAGGACAAAGGAATAACCCTGTAGTAGAGTAATTGACTCCCCCTGCTTAACAAATTAATTCCCAAGCCCTAAACTATGTGTTTCCATTTACACAAACCAGCCACTCTCAATTACCAGTAGATCTTGAATATTAGCATTTACTTAGCAAAAAAAAAAAAGAAAAGGTAAAAGCTACAAAATAACAAATCAAAGCTCTTATACTAGAGCAAATGCAAGAATAATAAATATAATACAATGTATACATAAACCTTGGGAAAACTTTCTCACTTATGCACTCAGTATCTACAGGAGAGAGCTGACACCCAAACCCTGATAGTGAAGCAAATGAAGGAGAAAACCAAGTACACAAGTACTTCACAATTCTGGGCTGTAAGCTTTGATTTCATTAGTCCAGTCAGAAACATCTATGCTATAAAAAACCATTTCTGATAACTGCTTACCTGCTGGTCCTTGCAAATCTTTTCCCATTAAAAAAAAAGTTCTGTTATATGTTCAGTTTTTACATGACAATATGAGAGCTGTCTTGCAAGAAAATAAAACAATTAAATAAAATTAAGAATAAGATGACCACATATTAAAGTACATCCAACATTTGGCAATTGTGGTAGCCCCATACCTCTCTTTCTTTAAAGTGATTTTTCAAAACCCTTATCTTCCATCTTAGAATCAATACTGGATATTGGTTCTAAGGCAGAAGAGTGGTAAGGGATAGGCAATGGGGGTTAAGTGACTTGCCCAAGGTCACACAACTAGGAAGTGTCTGCGTCTGACTCTCAATCCACTGAGCCACCCTGCTACCCCCCTTTAAAATGATTTTTTATGAACAGAAATCCATTTTCTTTTCCTCTTGCCCCTCCCAGCATCAGAAAAAAAAAAAGAGAAATTTTGTTTAAAATTCCTAATTCCTTGTAACCAATACAAATAGTTAAGAAAAACTAATGACTTCATTGGCTGAATACAAAAATATATAAATCTCATTTGGTATCTTAAATCTATAACCTCTCTGTAAGAAAGTGGGCAGTATGCTTCATCATCTGTCCTCTAAAATCTTGGGATGGTCATTATATTGATCAAAGTTCTTAGAGCTTTCAATTTTTTTTCTTTTTACAGTGTTGTTATTTGATGAATCATATTACTTCTGCTCGTTTCTATGTCTCTGAAATTGTTCTTTTTAATAATATGTTTTTAATAATTTCATTAATGTTTAATTTTTATATATTTAATAATATTTTGTATTAATACTTTTAATAATATACTTTGATATATAATGCTAGCTTTAGTTTAGTATTTGATTAGCATATTTCATATGTAATATTAGTTTTAATTAATATTGTGTAACTTTTTCTTCTGATTCTGCTCACTTCCTCAGACATTAGTTTGTATGAGACTTTCTGTGTCTCTTGTGAAACATTTATTTCAATAGTGTCCCATCACATTGCACATTTTCAAATGTTTATTCAGCTATTACTCAACCAATGTACATACACATTTAACTGTCTACTTTTTTTGCCACAACAAAAAGAGTTGCTATAATCTTTTTTATAGGTAGGACCTTTTCCTATTTCTTTGTTCTTTGGGGGCATATTTGGGGTAAAGGGCATAAATTAGTAATTTATTTGTGCGTAATTATAAATTGCTTTCCAGAATTGTTACACTGTCACAGGACTATTAGCAGTGTCTGTTTTCCCACAACTCCTGCAACATTCATCTTTTTCTTTTCTTGTCATTTTTCCTACTCTGATTCAAGGCTTCAGAAATCTTAGAACTGCTTTAATTTGCATTTCTCTAGTGATTTAGAGAATTTTTTTCATATGACCATAAATAGTGTGAGGTTCCTCCCTTGAGAACTTCCTATTCCTATCCTGAGGCTATTCTTAATGGGGAATAGCTCTTATTCTTACAATTTTAAATCAGTTCCTTATATATCTTGGAATTGAGAAATTTATCAGAGAAACCTGTTGGAAAGATTTTCCCTAGTGAATTATTTCTCTTTTAAACAGTTTTATTGGATTTGTTTGTCCAAAACCTTTAAAAATTTATGTAATTAAAACTATCTATCTTATTTTATGTCATTCTCTACCTAATCTTTGTTTGGTCATTCTATCCCTTGTCTCAAACTAACCAGTCATTTCAAAGGACTGCTCTTCTTTTTGCCTGTATTCTTAGCACTTAGCACAGTGCCAGATTAAGAGCTTAGAAAATGTTTATTTCCTTCCTTCCTTTTTTCTGTCTATCCTCCCTCTTTTCCTCTCTTCCTTTGTTCTTTCCTTCTTTACATCCTTCCTCCCTTCCTTCATTTTAAAAATTGTTTGATGATTACATTAAAGATCCCAAGTGGTTTTCCCCCTTCCCTCCTGCACTAGAGAACATATTACTTGACAAAAAGTATGCATATATAAACTATGTTTTTCATATTTCTATTAATCAGTTCTTTCTCTGGAGGTAGTCATTCACAAGTTATTCTTCTAGCATTAATTCTGTAGTTGCACATAATGTTTTCTTGGTTCTACTCATTTTACTTTTCATAATTTCATGAAGGTCTTTCTATGTTTTTAAAAACTTAACCTGCTCATCATTTCTTACAGTACAGTAGTATTCCATCACAGACATTTCCCAGTTGATGAGCATCTCAATTTCCAGTTCTTTGCCACCAAAAGAGCTGCTATAAATATCTTAGAACATATGGATTCTTTTTCGTTTCCCCTAATCCTCTTAGGAAACAGACCCAATAGTGGTATTAATGGGTCTGAGGATACACAAGTTTTATAACTCTTGGAGAATAATTCCAGATTGCTCTGTAGAATGGTCGGATCAGTTCACAGTTCCACCAACAGCGTATTAATGACTCCATTTTTCTACATCCCTTTTTTCATTTCTTCCTTCCTTTATCCCCTTTTTAAACTTTTTCTCCCTCCCATTCTTCCTAGCACTTTCAACTTACCACCACCCTTGAAAGGGTGTTGAAAAAGTGTCACACCATTGAATTGGCGAGCAGTGTTCCTTAAGCTGGAGAACTGCAAAGCTCATCAAGCTGGTTTTCTCTGGGGAATACTTACAAGCCTAGCCAATTATTCACTCTCAGGATGCTGTATTATCCAACCAGATCTCAACAACTATTTCCTTTTAAGTAAGCAGCTGCACAAACATTTCCCCTTCTGCCTTTAATCCTGAAACCTCTGAAAAAGGCACCAAAAGCAACTGAAACTTCAGGGAAGCCTCACCCCTATTAACTCTAGGTGGCACTGAAGAGCTATTGCTAAAACTTAAAGCTCCCTTCTCCAGAGCTTAAATCTTTAACTCAGCCAATCAGAAACTAACAGACAAAGACATATGGAACATGGTATGTGCATCTAAAAAAGAGCATCAAATACCAAAACTTGATGTCTGGAAGAAGTTATAATTGTAGTCCAATATCCCTTCTGGAATTGAGAGCCTTTGAAGGGGTGAGCATTCAGCCACAACCTTCCTTTTTGTTTCCCCCACTTAAAATAGAAAGCAGAGTGTCCTTTGGAGATGGAATGAGCCAGATCCCATTTATTCAAGCTGTACTTTAACCAGACATTTTATATTTGATGGCTATGTATCTATTTTCTCCACCTGAGCCAAAGGTTCTATATTTATGTTCATCAGAATTGTTCTTATGCCAGAAAGTGAAGTTAACATGAGGTCATTTATCAAGATTGTTCAGACTCCCAAAACATTCATCTAGGCAGTTTTTAACCCAGGGTCCATAAAACCACAAAGGATTCATGAATAGATTTCAGGGGATTCTTATGAATTTAGATTTTATCTTTGTTTCAACCTAATTAATTTCCTTTGTAATCCTATTTCTGGCACTTAAAAACATTGTTCTGAGAAGGCATCCATAGACTTCACCAGATTGCCCAAAGGATCCATGCCACAAAAAAAAGGTTAAGAAGCCCTGAATAAAATAACCAGTTAAAAGCAGGCAATGTATTTTAGGCTTACTGATCTAGATGGCTATTTTATTGAGCCTTTTTACTCTGTTACCTGAGAAAGGCTTCCTCCTCTTTGGAAAGATTTTTACAATGCTATTCCCCAAGATCTGATTAGGATATCAGATTCTGCTGTACCAAGCTCACTCTCTGAAGAGGCCCAGCAGGTTTCAGTACATTTTTATTTATGTTGGCCGCATATAGAGAAGTTACGTATGTAAAATTTACTCAACACAGCGTTTCATATTTCCATGCATATTTCATTACTTATGTTCCCACCTCTCACATAGACTTTGAAAAGGAAATCAAGGAGAAAAAATGTTTTCCCCAGAATAATTCACTTTCCCCTGCCATCACTACTCCCCATCCCCTGGAAACTCCCAGCAAAGGGTTAGCGAAATTAAATATGTTTCGTCCTTGAGAGGACAGGCAAAAGAATTCAAATGAAAGGCTTTATGACACTAACTGGATGAGAAGGAGGTGAAAGCTAGCCAGCACCCACTACTTTCTTCCTCTCTCCCCCAGCATCTGCTTCTCATCCCATATGGTGATCTTCTTGGCCACATGGGCCACAGAGATGTGTTTGGTAGGCCCTCCTCCAGCCCTGGGTAAGAATTTACTAAAAATGGAAATTAGAGCAATGTCAATGTTCTGAAATTTCTTTCCATCACGTCATGACATAGTAGTGTAATAGATAAAGTGATGGCTATGAATACCTTGGCTCACCTACAGTCTTTCACACATATTGTGATCCTGGGCAAGTTACTTAATGCCTCAGTGTCTCCAATTGAGAGTTCTTAACATTTTTTCATGTCATGGACCTCTGGGAATGCCTTAGGAACCCTTTCCTAGAATAATGTCTTTAAACTGCAGTGGTTCCCAAACTTTTGGGGCCGACTGCCCCCTTTTCCAGAAAAAAACATTACTTAGCCCCCTGGAAATTAATTATTTTTATTTTAATAGCAATTAATAGGAAAGGTAAATGCACCTGTGGCCATCACTGCATCCCTGGATTGCTGCAGCACCCACTAGGGGGCAGTAGCACCCACTTTGGGAATCACTGCTGTTATTGGGGATTTGGAAGGGAGGTAATATGGGAATTAGGTAGGATGTAATAGGGAGATGCAGGATATAATATGAGGCTGAAGCTAGGGGTAATAACTGGTAGGATCAGGGAACAAGACAAAGTAAGGGATCCAAGGCTGAAGGTATTCAAGTGAATATACTAGGTAATAGGGAAGTTAAGGCAATATAGTGGATAAGGAAGGTTCAATGATGAAGGATGGCAGCTTAGGTGGTAGGAGAAATAAGGGAATGTCTGAGTTCAGGGAGTATAACACTGAGGTAACAAGGATTGCCAGGGAGAGGATGAACTAATCTAAACAGGCAAAACAGCAGTAGGGAATACAGACTAATACTTAGGCTAAAGACAAACACTGAAGGGAAATAGACTGATTGAAATTAACTACAGGCTTTAGTTAATATCTCAGGAAGAGACTTGTTTTGAAATTACACTTCCTTCAAGATGGATACCCGGCTTCCCTCAAACCCAGAGTATGTTGATTCTATTCCTCTTCTTCCTTTTCTTACTAATTAACTAATGAAGTAACTAAAAAGGTCTGTTTTAAACACAAAGGGGTTTATTGTCTTCTCAGGATAGATTGTCAGGGTAAAAGGATCAAGGAAGCCCTAAGAGCTGCTTAGAGGTGGGGGAAGGGAAGCAGGAATGGAGTCTGAGAAAGGTTCTGCCTTTACTCAGCTCTCAAGGTGATTTTGAAATCAAAAGGGATTAGGATGATGGCTACAAAACCTCTCTAAATAAATTACTGCAAGGGTAGAGCTAAACTCTCACAGATTTGAACTAACTCTCTGATTCACTCTCCTTATTCATTCCTCACAGACATTTGGGTAAGGGAAATTAAGGTAGGAAAATGAGGTAGGGTATGGAGATTCAAAGGTTTTTATCTAAATTAACAAATCTCAAAAAACACTCCAAAACTAGGCTAGGTTTTCAATCTCAAGAAGGAGAAGAAGGAGCTCAGCTGGACCCTGGTTCCCTCCACGAGTTCCCAGGTCCAACTGAAACTTTTTCCCAAGATTCTAAACTCCTAACTGACATTAGAATTCAGCCAAAGCCTGCAAAACTGTTATGCACCCCCTTTCTGTACTACCCTGCTTTAAAGAAATAAAATAAAATAAATATGATTGCAAATGAAATTAATTTCCCCATTCAGATTCATGGACCTTATGAAATGTAACAAACACCTTGGAGATCTGTGAACCTCAAGTTAAAAATCCTATAAAAAGACCATAAAATGCAGAGGACTACTCAGCTGAAATGAAATTATAGGTCTAGTTTCTATTCTTTTTTTTTTAAACCCTTACCTTCCATCTTGGAGTCAATATTATGTATTGGCTCCAAGGCAGAAGAGTGGTAAGGGTGGGCAATGGGGGTCAAGTAACTTGCCCAGGGTCACACAGCTGGGAAGTGTCTGAGGCCAGATTTGAACTAGGACCTCCCATCTATAGGCCTGGCTCTCAATCCACTGAGCTACCCAACTGCCCCCTAGTTTTTATTCTTATATCACATATGCCCCATGACCCATATGAATAGTTAAAAATTATATGGAACTTTAAGATATGCAAAGGCCATCACGATTATCTCATTTGAGCTTACTTTTAACAATCTTGATAAGCAGGTGCTCTCATTATCCCCATTTTCCACAAAAGGAAACTGAAGTTGAGATGTTAAATGACTTGCCCCAGGGTTACACAGCAAAGGGCTGAAGTTTTTCTGACTCCAGGTTCAATGCTTTATCTGAAACACCACCTAGCCATCTCTATGCAAGAGGAATCCCCCTCTATCCTTTCCTAGAATAGGATACACTATAAGATAAAATACCATCCGAGCTTATAGCTTTCTGTCTTCTCTCAGTAGGTATATATATAATATATATCCCTGTTGAGGTCTAGAGGATGGAGGGAAGCTGGTGCATTAGAACCAAGTCCACTCTTGGATCTCTTTATATATTTTCTCCAAGATTAGGAATCATTCAGTTAGCCAACAAGCTTTTTATTAAGGACGTACTATATGCCAAGCATTGTGCTAAACCCAGCAGATGCAAAGAAAAGCGTCAAGACATAGCTTGGAGCAATACACTTAGTTTGGCCCAAATCAATTCTTTTTATTAGCATTCTTCTATGTCTGAGACCCAGATAAGCCTCACTATAGACTCTCTTCCTAATTCCAACTGTCCTCTCTCCAACCAAGCACTCAAGCTTCTCACCCTCACTATAAATGCCACTCTTGTGGCCACACTGCCCCTTTTAGCACTTCTTTGTTGGTAGATGAACCTCTAGAAACAACACCGGCTATGCCTAACACTCTTATCTAGATCCCCGAAGTTACGAGCAGTTATGACAACCTCTATAATATCCCTCAAAGGATTATTTCTTGGGAACAGCTGGGTGGCTCAGTGGATTGGAAATCAGGCTTAGAGAAAGGAGGTCTTAGGTTCAAATCTGACCTCAGACACTTCCCAGCTGTGTGACCCTGGGCAAGTCACTTAACCTCCATTGCCTAGCCCTTAGCACTCTTCTGCCTTGAAACCAATACACGGAATTGATTCTAAGATGGAAGTTAAGGATTTAATTTTAAAAAAGGATTATTTTTTCCCCCTCTTAGCCTCAGTGATCCCAAGTCCTTCCACTTGGCATTAAAAGTTCCATCCTTGCCTGAAACTTAGCAAGCAAAAAAAAAAAAACAACAACAACAACAACAACAAAAACCCTATAAATTAGAACACTGTATTTCAATTTTCTGAAAATCAAACCTTTTAACTAGAAGCCACTTGTATCCTGAGCTTGCTGTAAGTCATTCATTCCAAATGGAATAAAAGGAATTGTGAAAGAAAGGAAGGAAAGAAGGAAGGAAGGAAGGAAAAAAGAAAGGAAGAAAGAAAGGAAGGAAGAAAGGAAGGAAGGAAGGAAGGAAGGAAGGAAGGAAGGAAGGAAGGAAGGAA
>NC_058134.1:258511212-258581409 GCF_016433145.1 Gracilinanus agilis | reverse complement strand
AAGGAAGAAAGGAAGGAAGGAAGGAAGGAAGGAAGGAAGGAAGGAAGGAAGGAAGGAAGGAAGGAAGGAAGAAATGGACTAGGACAAAATCTAAGCATTCAAATATGTATCCCCCCCAGATGGGACAGTGAATGGAATGCTGGACACTGAGCTAGGATGGCCTGAGTATAAAATTCTGCTTCTGCCATTTGCTAACTGGGCAACCTTGGGCAAGTCACTCAGTCTCAGTTTTTTCTTTCTTTTAATGTTTTTTTTTTCTTTTTTTAATTTTCAGGTGCATTTTTTGACAATTTTTTTCAACATTTTAAAATTCAGACTTCCTCCCTCCTACCTCCCCCAGGCAGTGAATAATCTAGTATAGGTTATAATTATACTTTCAAACTGCTCATGTCATGATAGAAGACACATATCACACATACAATAAAAATCTCACAAAGGAAATAAAATGGAAGATGTCATGCTTTGATCTGCACTCAGACTCCAACAGTTCTTTATTTGGTTGTAGATAATATTTTCTTCATGATACCCCTTTGGTTATTTTGGAGATTTGCTTTGTTAAATAATGATTTAGTCCTTCATGGTTGATTATTATGTAAAGAATTAAAATTAAGGATTTGACTAAAGTATATGAAAATTATAAATAATCCAGTAGTCGCTGATTTAAAATATTATAGCTCAAGTCAAAATGACTTTCAATTTTTATTTACAAAATAGGCGGAGAGAGTGAAAGTTGAGAAATACAAAAAGAGAGTAGAGAATATAGTTAGCCTATCACACTAAATATTGCTCTAGTGGTAGACTCAGCCTGGCACAACTTGTTAACCCTCGAACTGAATTAATCTCTCTCCAGAAGTCAGGAAAGAAAAGCCAGCTATTCACTCACCCAAGTTCTCTCCAAGAGGCAGTTCAAGCTGAAGACAAAGACCTGCCAAGGACAAATCCTGAAGCCAACCTCTAGCCCCAGAAATTCAGGGCTTTTATACTGACTTCTTGTCCCTTCCCCTCTTTACAGGGGCCAGTCATGGCTTTTAAATTGTCTAGCATTGCCCAGGGTGGGTAGTGTCTTGCGGGATCCACTTCTCATCCTCTGGAGGTGTAAATTCTTATCAAAAAGATTCACAATTTCCTGACTGATTGAGTTGTTACCCACTTTAGCAAATAACTTGTTAACACTCTTACTTAGTAGCTGATGAGGTACTTAGGAGCACTAAAAGAAAGTCTGATTCACGCTGCACAGTCTGGTGAGGTACTAAGTAGGGGTATTTAAGTTAGTGTTAACCAAATGTTAACTCAAAATAGACAAAGAAAATAAAGAATTCCTTTTCACAATTAAATAATGTTACTATATACATAGTTCTCCTGGTTCTGTTCACTTAACTTTGCCTTTTTCCTGGTATTTCTGAACTTACTCTGCTCATTGTTCCTTATGGCACAATAGTATTCCATTAGAACCATATGCCATAACTTGTTCATCCACTCCTCAAGTGATGGTCAACTCCTCAGTTTCCAATTCTTTGCCACTACAAAATAGCTACTAAAAATATTTTGGGACAGGTAGATCCTTTTCCTTTATCTCTGATCTCTGGAATACAAAATCTGTAGTGCTATTGCTGGGTCAAAGGGTATGCATAATTTATGGCCCTTTGAGCCTGGTTCCATATTGCTCTCCAGAATGGTTGTATCAATTCACAGTTCCACCAACAGTGTATTAGCATCCCATTTTTCCCAAATCCCTTCCAACATTTATCATTTTCCTCTTTTGTCATCTTAACTAATCTGGTAGGTGTGAGATGGTATCTCAGAGTTGTTTTAATTTGCATTTCTCTAGTTAATAGTGATTTAGAGCATCTTTTCATATGATGGATAGTTTCCATCTCTTCCTCTAAGAACTGCATGTTCATATCTTTTGACCATTTCTTGACAGGGGAATATTTTATATTCTTATAAATTTGACTCGATTCTCTATATACTTGGGAAATGAGTCAGCCTCAGTTTTCCTATTGATAACAGCATCTATTTCACAAGGTTGTTGTAAAGATTTAGAGTTTTATAAATCTTAAAGCAATACAGATATTTTCTTATTATTTAACCTTCAATATACCTTTACATGCCATTTTGAAGTTAATTTTCATCTCTTTTCCAAAATTATCCAGGATAAAGAGTTGGTAAGCTAGGAATATGCATATATAGTATATGCTTAAGAAATAAGATTGATTAGACTTAAAACCATTATTCACAATTTATAATTAATGATGATTACAATGAATTCTAATTAAGTTAAGTCTTAACTTATTCTCATAGATCAGTGATGGGCAAACTTTTTAAAGAGGGGGCCAAAGGAAAGGAAATGCTCATCTGTTGGTCTGTTTCTAAGGTAACTCTTTTGAAGTTTCATTGTATTGCATCCTACTCACTGTATTCATCAGATTAGGAATAATGTTGCCTGGCCAGATTGAACATTTCAGGGGGCCACATCTGGCCCTCAGGCTGTAGTTTGCCCATCACTGTCATGGGACAAGGGAGTTTTATTCATATCTATCAAAATTTTATAGAAGAATAATGTAACCTTTTGAGAGCTAGGAGGCACAGTGGATAGAGCACAGGGTCTAGAATCAGGAAGACTCATCTCCTTAAGTTCAAATCTGGCTTCAGACACTAACTGTCTGGAATTAGAAAGACTCCTCTTCCAGAGTTCACATCCAGCCTCAGACCCTTACTAGCTATGTGACTCTGAGCAAATCACTTAACTCTCTGCCTCAGTTTCTTTGTCAGTCAAATGAGTTAGAGAAGGAAATGGCAAACCACTCTAGTATCTGTGCCAAGAAAACCCCAAATGGAGTCCAAAAGGGTTAGAAGTGACTGAACAACAACAACACAGTCTTAAGAGTTACCTAGAACAGAAGATCAAACAGAGGCCTATAATATTCCCAAGTGCAGGACAAACTAGATTAAAATTTAAGAGAGAAATATTTTTTTAATTTTTAACCCTTACCTCTGTCTTAGAACCAATATTGTGTATTAGTTCTAAGGCAGAAGAGCAGTTAGGGCTAGGCAATGGGGGTTAAGTGACTTGCCCAGGTTCACACAGCTAGGAAGTGTCTGAGGCCAGATTTGAACCCAGGACCTCCTGTCTCTGGGCCTGGTTCTCAATCCACTGAGCCAGCCCAGCTGCCACCACAGAGTAATATTTTTTAAAATAAACAAAAATATGATAAAACATAGATAATAGTACATTTTAAAACCAATTCAATATGTAGCCTGTGGTGATATTTACGTTCCCCCCCTCCTTTCTATTTGAGTTTGACACCACTGACCTGGAACGCAGGGAAGGTAAAAGACTTAACCTACAGTAACATAGCCAGTATGTTTTAGATAGAATTTGAACCCATTCCTTCAAAGGTCAGCTCTCTATCTACTCTTCTATGTTGCCTAACTTCAAGTCAGAGGAAAACTATTAGTTCATAATGGTTGATGTGGCTTGTCATGCTGTCACTGAGGAATAAAGCCTTGTAATTACTAAAAGAGAGAGATTCAAGCAACCCAGGTGCTCCTTTGAGAAAAATGAGAGCAATGTATATTTTTTTATTGCTCTTTCAACTTGGAAAGCTATAAATCTTAGTTGTAAATCATATCATAGAACTCCCATGTAGGATTTTTTTAAAAAAACAGTTCCAATGCAAAAACTAAAATTCTTTAGTGGACAAAATTTTTCTTTCTCCGCTTTCCTCCTTGTGGGCTAAGAATGGGATGGAATTAAATTAGAACTGAGAAATGACTGAATCAGTTCTGGATGGCTCATATAGAGGCCCATTTTTGTTCTTTTCACATTTTCTAGCTTTCTTTTAAGGAAAGTCAATGCCCCAGACTTGGGGGTAGGGTGAGAAGAAGTGAGAATTAGGTGGGGGGAAAATGCTGACAGGAAAAAAATGCCAAAAGCAAAATGTCAAAAACTTTCCTGGGGCTTATAGCCTTTGACCCAGATTTTTCCTTAGAGTAAGAGCAAGTCTCTGTGGATTTTCTTTCCTTTGTCATGAGAAGAAAGGAAATAAGTTCAACACTTCAAAAACATTTGCTTACCACTTTACAAATATTATCTTATTTAACCCTCACAACAAACCTGGGAGGAAGGGGCTCTTATTACACCATTTTATAGATGAAGATAGCAAGGAAGGCAAGTTAAAGTGACTTGTCTAAGGTTGTACTGATAAGTACCTGAGGCTACATTTGAGCTCAGGTCTTACTGCCTGCCTGCCCAGTGCTCAATCTATTGTGCCACCTAGTTGCTATGACCTGGCTGCACTCATCTATCTTCTCAGATTTCCTACTTGACAAGACAGGATGAAAATTTATGGATGGAACCAGTGATCAAGAATGGCAAACTCACCTTTCTAATTGTCCCTACAGTGGGTTTCTGGAATAAAAATAGAATAGGATATTAGTAAGATCTTAAATGTTAGACTATCTATCCATGGACTTCTTTTGCACTTGGTAAATTTTTTTTATGTCATTGTCTCTTCCCAATTACTCTGAACCTCCCCTATAGAATTCGTCCTTGGAATTAAAGGTAATCAAGGGGGAAAACCCAAGACATCAGTCATGTCTGAAAATACATGCCAATTTCAGCACAAATAGTCCACCATTTCCTTTCTCAGAAATGGGAGGCATGCTTTTTCACCCTTGGCTTCTGAAGTCCTTACTCATTATCTACGTTCATAAGTATTCTGAGGTCTTTTTGCATTGTTTTCTTCAGTGTATTAAGAAGGAAAGAGCAATAAATGGAGTTAGAAGACCTGGGTTCAAATCACAACTCTGATAATACCTGAGTGACCTTCGACAAGTAACTTAACTTCCCTAAGTCTGTTTCCTTATCCATAAGTGCAGTTTGGACAGGTTGAACTCCAAGACCCCTTTCAGCTTGAAATCTAAGAACATTTTTGTTGTCATTATGTAAATCAAGCTCCTGTTTTCCCCTCCTCCGTTTCCTCTCTCTTCTTCTTTTTCCCTTATTTTCTGTCTTTGAACCAATACTTTGAATCGGTTCTAAGGAAGAAGAGCAGTAAGGGTTAGGCAACAGGGGTTAAATAACTTTCCCAGGGTCATGCTCCTGGTTCTTCTTACTTCACTCTCTTCACTCTACATGAGTTCATACAAGTCTTTCCAGGCTTCTCTGAATTCATCATTGTTGTTCATCCTTTGTTTTTAAAGAAGGCCAATGATATCATGATGAGTGATGTCTTGACTTCCCCATGAGTTGGATTTAAGTGAGGCAGAGCTGCATAAAGTTGTCAGTCTCATTCTCTCTTCCAGATTCATCAAAGACCAGTGGCAAGACAAAAGTTAGGACAACTGGAAAGGAACAAGAACACTGTGGATAACCATGATATCTGCTACGTCTGACCAAGTGCCTGCTTTGGCCACCCTCATGGCCATGAGAACAAATTGTTCTCATCTGCCCATTCCACTGGGGAAAGTCTTCACATGCTTGGAGTAGACATCTCCCTAACTACCCAACCAATGTGAAACCTATTAGTTACCCTCAACCCAGTTTAACCCACCTGTCAAGATGGTTTACCAGAGTGTGGCCACTGTGCGTGTTATAGCTACTTGGAACCAATATGTGAGAGTTGGTTGACAGGTGGATACCAAAGGTGGGTGAGGAACCCTTAAAAGGGCTCAGAAAGCCCTCTTGCCAGAGGGGCTATGTTGAGAGCCATAGAGAGCCACACACGATCTGTCAGGATAATCTATGGATCTCATCAGAACCAGCTGTAGTTTACAAAATCTCTATGGCTGATGGCTGTAACCACTCTCTATGACTCCTTTCATTAATAAAAGTTTTTGCTGTATAATAAATCACTTCAGTTTAAAAGAAAATGGTGAATATGTGGAAGGCCATTATGAGAAGTAGAGTCTGAATCAGATATTTTATCTGAAACCCATCAAAAGATCAATGCAAAGCCATGTGTGAGCCAGACAGGATGGGCTATTTAAGATAAAAATCTGAGACTCCTCTTTTGACTCCTTTTCTGATCCACACCTTTTCTTATTGGAAAAACATTATAGTCTTTTTGGAAAGCTTTAAGTTCTTAGCAAATCAGCAGTCAAGAGGTTAACAATTTCTCTCTTGGTTAAAATGAAGCTGCTTGGGCTCAAAACTGATTCTAGAGAGTCAAGGTCAAAATTAGTCAAAACCTCATTCAGCAGGGGCTTTCCACCCGAGAAAAGTATTCCCAGAATTAGCTTACTGATAACAAGACAGCTGGAATTCAGCCTTGGACCTTGTTCTATTCCAGGCTATCTCTACCTTGAAGCAACTAAGGCTCTTTTGACATGACATAATTTGTATTTTCTGTGCAACTGTGAAGTTTCTTTGTGCCTTTGTGTGAAATAAGGTTTGAATTTTGTATATGTTAAACTTGTGGCTCAATGGCACTTGGGAGAAGCAGCCATGAGCTGACAGACAAGATTGTCTGTCTCCCGCTTTTTTCTTTATTACCTAAGCCATCCCTTATCAGATCCTGGACCTGTTGCATAGCTTTCAACAGGGCTAGTTCTCTCTGAACATCTCATACATGCCTGGATTCATCAAATCCATCATCTAGAAGAATAATGCTGCTAAAAAGCGAGCCGAGCATCCCTGCCACTGCAAACACCAATGGCAGCCTCTGAATGAAAACTCTGGAAACAGGCAGCACTCCCAGACCACCTGTTCCACTTCTAGCTCACTCCTAAAACATTGTCCAAGGGAAAAACTCTTATGTAGATGTGATCTGACAATTTCCTGTGCAAATACTACAGCCCCTGCTAACCTAGATGGTCAGAATTGCTTTAGATACAGAAAACAGTTTCTATTACTAAAGTTCTTGGTATTGCCAAATGACTTTGTAAATAATAAATGTTTTGTCAGTCATATCTTTTTATTTTATTTTTATTGTCATGCAGAACACCTCCTTATTGGTCATTGTAAGAGCAAAGTCATATATAACCTAAACTCCAAAATAAAATAAAAAATACACTGACATGAAAGACAACTTCAACAGTTTTTCTCTTGTGGTGGATAGTATCCCCTGTCATAAGTCTTTCAGGATTGTCCCATATCACTGCATTGCTAAGAGAAGTCAGGATTTTACAGATAATCATTGTCAAATATTGCTGTTATTGTATACAATGTTCTCCCAGATCTGCTTATTTCACTCTGCCTCAGTTCCCGCAGATCTTTCCAGCTTTTTCTGAACTCATCTTGCTTATCATTTCTTATAGCACGATAGTATTCCATCACCAACATATACCACAATTTGTTCAGCCATTCCCCAATTGATGGACTTAATTTCCAATTTTTGCCACTATAAAAAGAACAGCTATAAATATTTTTTTTGTAAAGTTAGGTCCTTTCCCCTTTTTCATTATCTTTTTGGGACACAAATCTAGGAGTGGTATTACCTGACCAAAGGGTATGTACAACTTTAAAGCTCTTTGGGCATAGTTCCAAATTGCTCTTTAGAATTGTTGGATCAGTTCGCAAGTCTATCAACAATGCATTAGTGTCCCAATTTTACCACATCCCCTCCAACATTTACCACTTTCCCTTACTGTTGTATTAACTAGTTTGATAGGTTCACACCTAGGTGATACCTACCTCAGCATTGTTTTAATTTGCATTTCTCTAATCACAAGTGATTTGGAACATTTTTTCATATGATTATTGATAGCTTTGATTTCTTCATCTGAAAATTGCTTGTTCATATCCTTTGACCATTTGTCAATTGGAGAATAGCTCAAATCTTTTTTTTTTTTTAACATTTACCTTCTGTCTTAGTATCAATTCTAAGACAGAAGAGTGGTAAAGGCTAGGCAATTGGAGTCAAGTGACTTGCCCAGGGTCACATAGCTAGGATGTATCTCAGGCCAGATTTGATCCCAAGTCCTCCTGACTCCAGACCTGGTGCTCTCTCCCCGGTACTAGATGCCCCTATTCATTCAATTCTTATAGCACAATAATGTATCATTATTCATGCATCCTACTTTATTCAAACATTCCCCAATTGATAGGGGTGTTTCCAGTTCATTGCTGCTACAAATGTATTTCTATATGAGTCCTTTGAAATCCTTCAGGTACATGCTTAGGAGTTATATTTCTTAGTTAAAGGTCTATGGACTTTCTAGGTAAACACAGTTGGTGACCTGAAAATGGAGAAGCTGGAATATCATAGACTAAGTGATGCGATGTCCTCATTTTTATCAGTATTTGTATTCTTCATCTTTCAGTTCCAGGCTAGGATAGGTCCTAGAAAAGTCCCCAATACTGAAACTTTGTCAGAAGCAGTCCTATTTCAGCAAAAGAATGCTTCTTGAAAAATCTTTAAAGAAAATAGAGTTGGAGGAATTTTTTAAGAGTTATTCCTTCTTTTTCCTCTCTTCCTTCTAGTTTTTCGCTCTTCTTTTTTCTTCTGTCCCTCTCTTCATGTTTTCTCCCCTCCAACATTATTTTCTAATTTTCTCCTTCTTTCCTTCTTTCTCATGTGCATTTTCTTTTCTCACTTTTCTGAATATGAAAACCATAGAGCTAGAATTTCTTTTTATTCTTTCTTTTTATGCTAGCACTGCCTCCAGACCTACCTCTCTTCCTACTGCTTTGGTGCCAACTCCTCCCTTCTATGAACTTTACAGATTTCTATAAAGTAAATATTTTTAAGCATAAACGTATTCTTTGCTGACTGGCTCCTACCTCCCAAGGTTGCAACCACATCTCAGAGAAAATACATCACAGCAATGAGTGGCTGGGGACCTGATCACAGCTTTAGTGCCTACTCTTCCTGTGCCTCATGGATCATTGGTCTACTATAAGAGATTATGGGCTCATGCAGATCCAGGTTCAATCCTGAAAACCTTGATTCCAAGAGGAGTCAAATTTTCTTTTAGATTATACCCTAAAGTAACTCTAGGGAGAGCTCTAAAACAAAGTCTCTCAGTGAATCCAGTATACAAGATAGGTATCAACTATAGTACAGTTAGTTTCCTTTAGCACAGAAAAATGTACAAGATGAAAACGCATAGACTCATTTATTAAATGACATAGCTCTCCCTTCCCAGGTAAAGATTCTGTGTAGGACAATTGAAGAGTACTCACCCTCTCCTAACGGAAGAACTGCCAGGAATCATGAAAGATTGGCAAGGATCTTCCTGGTCATGCTGTCATTTTAGTCTTCCATATATAAGACGATCCTATTAAATATCCTTTTCTCAAAAAAAATGGGCTGCTAAGGAAACTTTCCTCCTCTGAGAACCTAGCACTTGCCTTTGAAGCTCAGGATTTCTTTAACTAAGCATTACTCAAGACTAGAAATGTCTGTGTTTCAAGATTGCTAGTCTAATCTGTAACTCAACAGAGTAATCAGAAGTCATCTAATAACTTGAGGTTTCAGAAACCCTAGTCCCAGGAGCATTGGGCAAGCATGCTTCCCTCTATCATGTGCTTCTGTTGCAAAAAGCCATTGTCTCTAGCAGAAGGAGAGGACTCTCTCTTCCCCTTAATGGTCTTAATGGAAGACCAAAGGAGAAAAAAAGTGAAATTAAAAGAAAGGGCCCCAAAAAGAAAAAAAAAACAGTTCTACCACTTTTAGAGACCATAAAGAGTGGAGGGTCCTCTAATAAGGAAAAGAGGAAATGGGGAGGAAAACATTTATTAATTATCTACTATATGCCAGATATTATGCTAAGCCCTTTACAGATATTATTTAATTCTTGCATTAGTTGTGGGAGGTAGGTATTATTATTATTGCCCTATTCTATATTTGAGGAAACTGAGACAGAGGTTAAGTAACTTACCTTAGGTCATACAGTTAGTAATGTAATGGGGATAATTTGAGGAAAGGTGTGTGGTAAAAGGGGATTTTGAAAGGAGGTTGTCAGGGACTTGTTAGGTAAGTAATATGGGTTACAGGTAGGCTGGAATAAGGAGATTCAGGATATAATAGGGTCTGAAGTCAGGGAGTATAACACTGAGGTAACAAAATTCCAGAGAGAGGATGAATTAATCTAAACAGGCAAAGAGCAGCAGGGCTTATAGACTAGGACTTAGAGTAAAGACAAACACGAGGGAAATAGACTGAACTGAAATTAACAACAGGCTTTAGTTAATTTCACAGGAAGGGACTTGTTTTGCAGTTACACCTTCCTTCGAGATGGATACCCGGCTTCCCTTCAAGCCCAGAGTATGTTGGTTCTTTCCCTCTTCTTCCCTCTCTTACTAATTAAATGACAAAGTAACTAATAGGTCTGTTGAAACACAAAAGGGTTTATTATCTTTAAGGATGATTTGTCAGGAAAGTGGATTGAGGAAGCCCTAACAGTTGATTACAGGAACCTCAGGTGGGGGAAGGGAGGCAGAGATGGAGTCTGAGCAAGGTCCTGCCTTAGCTCAGCTTTCAAGGTGCTCTGGATGTCTAAAGGGAATAAAATGATGACTAACCAATTTCTTTAGATAAAATACTGCCAAATTATAGTTAAACCCCTCATAGATTTGAACTAATCTCTAATTTACTCTCCTGATTCACTCCACAGACATTTAAGGTAAAGGAAGGAAGATAGGAAATAATATAGGATATGGAAATACAAAGGGTTTATCTAAACTAACAATTCTTAAATAAATATTCCAAAGCTAGGCTAAATTTCAATTCTTCAGATAGGCAAGGAAGCAGCTCAGTTGATCTGAACCTCTCTCCATGAGATGCTCAAACCAACTGCCTTCTCTCCCTCAAGATTCTAAACCCCTAACTGACTTCAGAACTCAGCCAAAGCTTGAAAAAACTATTATGACCCCCTCTCTCTGTACTACAGTAAAAACCTGAGCCTGGATTTGAACTCAGGTCTTTCTGACTCTAGGCTCAGCACTCTAGCGACCATGTCACCTGGCTGTCTCTTGTCATGCCAATTACTGGGGACCAATCAGAAAAGGGCTGGGGCACATGTTCAGCTTCATAGGAGCTGGTTGAATCTACCAATGTAATAACATCAAATGGTTTGAGAGACCCACCAAATTAATAACTAATCAATCAATAGTAAAAGCAATAATCAAAAGTGCCTTTGAGCACAAGAGTCTAATAGGAAACCAGGGCTCAAGTTTGTAGGGAAGTGGGGCTTCCAAGATCCTAGAATAGCAAAAAGAAAAGTAGTGCCAGGACTACTGGTGTCATATCTCTCTTTGCTTTTTCCAAAAAACTTGCCATTTGTTGGAATCAGGCGAAACTGCCCTTGTAGTCTCCCCTAAGCCTATTTGCAAGCCCAATATGGACATAAACAATGAAGACAGAACTGGAAGTTTCTGAACAACTTTTCTAGAACTCTGTGTCTCATCCTAGCCTAGCCTCCATTCTAGTACAAGCCTTGCCTCCTCTATTATCCCAACAGGATTCCATCATTTCCTTTGGCTGTTTTCTAAGCCCCCATACTCTGCTGAGATCCATCTCTTCAACATTTTCTCCAGTCCTCACTGACCTTCACTATTTTCTTTGTTGATTTTTTTCACATTCTCCTCTGTTTGTCCCTTCCTCTGACCAGTCATGTCATATATCTGGAACCACAAAACAAACAAAAAAGAATCCTTAACTTATGTATCCATTTTTTGTTCAGAAAATATAGTCACATGGCCAAGGGGTCATGGATCCTCTTAAAAGGGTTGAGCAAGAATTATTCTTTTACTTTAATGTTTATACTGCGTTTTCTCCATTCTGTACAGGATTGTTCTCATTTTATGTACAGGACATTCTGAGTCTTATTGCAATTTTAAATGATTAAAGTTTTAAGCTAATAAAGTTTTAAAATTCACAAAGACTTTTGGAACATGGCAAAACTCACAAATCTGATATAGTTCTGTTTTTTTAAGGGATTGATCTTAAAGTCAGAAGGTTCAGGATGGAGTCCCAATTTGGCAATTTACTACCTATACAGTCTCAGACAATTCACTCAGTCCCATAGAGTCTC
The DNA here is from genome assembly GCF_016433145.1 of Gracilinanus agilis. NCBI lineage: Eukaryota > Metazoa > Chordata > Mammalia > Didelphimorphia > Didelphidae > Gracilinanus > Gracilinanus agilis. The sequence goes on along the minus strand of NC_058134.1, from coordinate 258,569,430 downwards.
AGTTGTCTCATCTGTAAGATGGGGATAATAATCACCCTTCCTACTTTACAAGGGTTGTCCTGAAGAAAGCTGTAAAATACAAAATGGGACTTGTGTTTAATAACTTCCTTAGATATTTTGCCTGCAATATAGCCAAGCAGCCACTGTTTGGCAGTGGAGTCTTTTTCTTAGGATCCATGCTTGAGTCAAATGAGATACGCTTTTAATCAGAGGTCCAGAGAATCATGAATTTTCCACTTGGTATCCTTTTCTGTAACAAATATAACTCCATTATAACAACTATATATTTTAAAATGTTGCCAAATACATATTCATTTAAGATACATATGGAACAGGATTTAAAGAAAGCAAACAACTAAGTGCAATTGGTCTCCTTTCTCACTGTCTTTATTATAAATTTCACAGAATGTCAGAATGTTAAAAGTGCAAAGGATTTTAGAAATCTAGTTCAATTTTTTTTACAGAGGAAGAAACTGAGGCCCAGAAAAATCACATAGCTATTACATGGCAAAAATTTGATTTTTTCTTATTTTTGTCTCTCAACTCAAAATCTAGTGCTCTTTCCCTATATTATATTTCATTACCATTCCTCTAATTTAATCTACAGACCTGGATTAGAATTATTTTAATATTTTAATATTAAAATTTAAACATTTAATACTTTAAATTATTTACCTCACTTATATTAATATGTTGTCCAAGCCCTTTCCACAGTATGTCCACAGCTCTAGGGCTCTGTTATCTCCATTGGTATCAGAGTCCCTCCAGCTTTTGTCCTTTCTAGCAGAAGAGGCCCAACTGCTTGCTTATGAGATGATCAAAGAGCAGGTGTTAGTTAACTTTAATAAAGCTCCATCTGTTCAGGGTTCTTGCAATCTGTTTCTGACAGGATGGGAGCAGAATGAACTAGAAAAAGCCCAATAAGGCATCTTTTTTATGACATTGTGAAAACCATAAAATTGTTTTTCCCAATCGAAAATTTCCCTGCAAAATTTTTTTAGTGGGGGAGGGAGATAAATGAATAAACTACCTTAGCATTTGGCCACAACTAATTAGTTTGACATTTGCATAAAATGGCTATCTTCCTGTCTGCCCTTTGATCCAGCTATACCACTGCTGGGTTTATACCCCAAAGAGATCATAAGGAAAAAGACTTGTACAAAAATATTTATAGCCGCACTCTTTGTAGTAGCAAAAAATTGGAAAACAAGGGGATGCCCTTCAATTGGGTAATGGCTGAACAAATTGTGATATCTGTTGGTGATGGAATGCTATTATGCTAAAAGGAATTCCATGTGAACTGGAACAAGCTCCATTGATGCAGAATGAAAGGAGCAGAACCAGGAGAACATTATACACAGACTGATACATTGTGGTAAAATCGAATGTAATGGACTTCTCTACTAGCAGCAATGCAATGATCCAGGACAATTCTGAGGGATTTATGAAAAAGAACACTATCTACATCCAGAGGAAGAACTGTGGGAGTAGAAACACAGAAACAAATAAGAAAAACAACTGCTTAAACACATGGGTTGATGAGGACATGATTGGGGATGTAGACTCAAAATGACCACACCGATGCAACTATCAATAATATGGAAATAGGTCTTCATCAATGACACATAAAAGCCAGTGGAAATACTCATCAGCTGGAGGGGAGCAAGGGGGAGAAAGAACATGAATCATGTAACCATGGAAAATTTTTCTAAAAACATTTTTAAAAAGAAAAAAATGGCTACCTTCAACCGAGGTTGACTCTCGAAATCAGTTCACTCATGTAGATGTAGAATGAGAGGGGAAAGGGAGGGAACAGCATTTGTCAGGTGGCTACCATGTGCCAGGCACTGTGCTAAATGCTTTGTAATTATTATCTCAGTTGATCCTCAGAAACAACCCTCTGAGGTAGATGCTATTATAATCCCTGTTTGACAGTTGAGGAAATGGGTTAAGTGACTTGCCCAGGGTCACCCAGCTAAAAAGTGACTTCCTTCAGGTCTTCCTAACCCAATACTCTAACTGCTGTGTCACAACTGCCTTTAGGGTGAGATTACAAAAGGGTTTTATTTATTTATTACTTTTAAAGCTCTAACCTTCCATCTTAGAATCAATACTATGAATTGGTTCTAAGTCAGAAGAGTAAAAAGGGCTAGGTCAGTGATGGCGAATCTTTTAGAGGGACAGGTACTTTCATCCTCTCCTCCAGGTTCTGATAACAAAGTGGTCCTTCTCTTTGCCAAAACCACCCCCTTTACTTACTCTCTCCAGGCTTCTCCAACAGATTTCCTCCTTGCTTCTCTTTATTCAGTACCTTGTCAATTCTTTGTGATCTAACTTCCAATTTCATTATTTAATTTTAAAAATTTTCCCTAAAGTTACCAATGATCTAATTGCCAGATCTAATGTCTGTTTCTCAGTCATCCCTCTCATCCTAGCTCCTGCAGGTGACATTACTGGCCACCCTCTCCTACTGGAAATTCTCTTCTTTCTGCATTTTCTCTCTTGGTTCTTTTCCTGAATGTCTGAGTGTTCCCTTTCAGCATCCATTGCTGCTTTATCAACCATGTCATACCTCCTAACTGCAGGTGCTCCTCAAAGTTCTCTCCTGGGCTCTCTTTTCTTTCTGGACATTCTCTTTCCTGATGATCTCATCAGCTACCAACACTTGGCTTCCTTTTGAACCCTTACCTTCCATCTTAGAATGAATACTAAGTATTGGTTCTAAAACAGAAGGATGTTAAGGGTTAGGCAATTGGGGTTAAGTGACTTGCCTAGAGTCATCCAGTTAGGAAGTATCTGAGGACAGATTTGAACCCACAATCTTCCCTCTCTCAGACTGGCTTTCTATCCACAAAGCCCCCTAGATGCTTCTATCTTTGGTTCCTTAATTCTCCTTTACCCTATATATCCAGTCACTTGTCAAATCTTGCCATTTCCACAACATCCCTCAAATCTGAGCATTTTTCTCCACTTAATACAACTAGCACCTGATTTTTAGGCCCTCGGCATCTCTCACATAAATCACTGCACAGCTTCCTAAGTGGTCTCCTTGGCTTAAGCATCTCCCCACTCCACTTCATCCTACATACTGCTGCCAAAGTAATTTTCCTCAAGCATAGATCTGACTATGTGATTCCCCTTCTCTGACAACTCTAGGAGTCTGTGCCCCAGGATAAAATCTAAGTTCTTCTGTTAATCTTTTAAAGTCCATCGCAAACTATCTTCTTCCCAACTTTCCAGATTCGTTGACTATTACTTTCCCTCTGCACCCAGTGTTCCAACCAAAGAGATATTCATTCTCTCTGTTCCCCATGCTTGGGATTTGTTTCAGGCTGGACCTGACTCCAGTAATTCTCCTGATCATTTAAATTCAAAGCAAGCAGTTTGTGAGTCATTCAATAGTTAACAAAAGAGGTTTACTTAAACATAAGAGGAGAAGGCTGGTGGACAAGGGACATAAGGACATTTGAAATGGATTCAGCTGAAAGAAGTTCCTGTGCACTAGTTGCCTGTTGATGATCAATCAGCCAAGCATCAAAACCACTCTTCCTGACTGCTTAATATTCAGGTGATGAAGAATTAACAAGCAGGAAACTTAGGCAACAAGCATTCATTAAGTGCCTACTTTTTCAACAGGTACTGTGCTATTGTTGTTCATTCATTTTCAGCCATGTCTAATTCTCCATGACTTCTTTTAGGGTTTTCTTGACAAAAATGATTTGTCATTTCCTTCTCCAGCTCATTTTATGGGGGAATAAAATGAGGCAAACAGGGTTCAGTGACTTGCCCTGGGTCACTTGGCAAAGATACTAGAGTGATTTGCCATTTCCTCTCCAGGACATTTTATGGAGGAAGAAACTGAGGCAAGCAGGAGTAAGTGACTTGCTCAGGGTCACACAACTGAGGCCATATTTGAATTCGAGTCTTTTTGACTTCAGACTTAGCACTCTATGTATTGTAATAATTAAAATGGGTTTGACAAATATAAGAATTTTTTAAATTGTGGTAATTTATAAAAATTAAATCTTAAGTCTGTTAGTAGCTTTAGAAGTTTTATTACCACAAGGTAGAGATAGTAAAGGGGGAAATGTAGGAAGGTGGTAGAAAATATTGTCTAGCTAAATACCCTAAGTACAAAACTGAGTGTGTTCAGACCAAAGAGAGTGTCCCCCTGAAGACAAAAGAACCAAAGAGCCCATGTCTCTGGCCAGGGTCTCCTCAACCCAAGTGAGCCACTGAAGCCAAACTCCTTGAGCCACCAATGCAGAATCACCATGCAGCAGAATCCCTACAACACAGAAGTCCCTCTTTCAGCAAGAACCACCAACACAACAGACGGAATCAGAATGCCCTTGGCTGGCTTTTTAAGCAGTTTTCTCCACATCACTTCCTGCCTCTCTGGTTTGTACTTCCTTTCACTGTGGGCTGGTCTATCATATCTCAGAAACCAAACATAGTTTCTTAATTTGTCTGGCACTGTCCAGGGGGCATTGCCTATGGGATCCATCTCTTCTAAGGGTGTTAACTTTTATCAAAAAGATCCTCAGTTCCTGACTAAGTTAAAAAGATGGAACACTCCAAGTACTTGATTAACTAAGATAAAAAAATTCCCTTTCACACTATTATGCCATCTAATTGCCCTTTATCTATCCCCTTGGTATGTATTGTATTTATTCTGCATATATTTGTAAATATGATTTTTTTTTCTCTTTAAGAGTATGGAAATAGCCCTTACCATTCTTCTGCCTTAGCACCAATACCCAGTATAAGGGTTAAAGTAAGGGTTTAAAAAAAAAGAATATGGAAATCCATTCCCCAATTGATAAATGGGCAAGGGACATGAATAGACAATTTTCAGATAAAGAAATCAAAACTACCAATAAGCACATGAAAAAGTGTTCTAAATCTTTTATAATTAGAGAACAGCAAATAAAAACAACTCTGAGGTACCACCTCACACCTAGCAGATTGGTAAAATGACAGCAAAGGAAAGTAATAAATATTAAAGATGTGGCAAAATTAGGGCATGAATGCCTTGCTGGTGGAATTGTGAATTGATCCAACCATTCTGGATGGCAATTTGGAACTATGTCCAAAGGGCGTTAAAGAATGTCTGCCTTTTGATTCAGCCATGTGACTGCTGGGCTTATACTCCAAAGAGATCATAGATAAAAAGACTTGTACAAAAATATTTATAGCTGCGCTCTTTGTGATGGTAAAAAATTGGAAAATGAGAGGATGCCCTTCGATTGAAGAGTGGTTGAACAAATTGTGGTATCTGCTGGTGATAGAATACTATTGTGCTGAAAGGAATAATGAACTGGAGGAATTCCATGTGAACTGGAATGACCTCCAGGAATTGATGCAGAGTGAAAGGAGCAGAACAAGGAGAACCTTATACACAGAGACTGATACACTGTGGTACAATCGAATGTAATGGACTTCTCTACTAACAGCAATGTGATCCAGGACACTTATGAGGGATCTATGAGAAAGAATGCTATTTACATCCAGAGAAAGAACTGTGAGAGCAGAAACACAGAAGAAAAACAACTACTTGATCACATGGGTTGATGGGGATATGATCAGGGATGTAGACTCTAAGTGATCACCCTAATGCAAATATTAATAATATGGAAATAGCTCTTGATCAATGACATATGTAAAACCTAGCGGAATTGCTCGTTGGCTATGGGAGGGAAGTGGGAGGAGGGAAGGAAAGAACATGAATCATGTAACCATGGAAAAATATTCTAAATTAATTAAATTTTTTTTTCAAATTACACACACACAAAAATAAAGGACCTGAAAAATAAATAAAAAATAAAAAAGAGAGGGGGGCAGCTGGGTTGCTCAGTGGAGTGAGAGTCAGGCCTAGAGACAGGAGGTCCTAGGTTCAAACCCGGCCTCAGCCACTTCCCAGCTGTGTGACCCTGGGCAAGTCACTTGACCCCCATTGCCCACCCTTACCACTCTTCCACCTATGAGACAATACACCGAAGTACAAGGGTTTAAAAAAAAAAAAGAGTATGGAATATCTCTTCCTATTTTTATTCATAGGACCTAGGGATATGTACATGGTACACAACAGGTGCTTAGTGAATGTCTATGGATTGATTTGTAAAATGAAATGAATAGAAAATATTATTTTTAAGTTATTTTTAATTCTCAAATTCTGTGACTGTATGATTCACATGACCTGCATCATTGATCATTCAGTTCTCTAATAATCTTGATAACAGCTGTCTCCGTGTGACCTATTCATGGCAAATTTAAAGCAGAGTAGAAAAGGAAAGCCTATGTTTTTGCTCCTGGTGCCTGAAGCAGTGAGGTATGGCCCAACAAGAGAGAAGCAGGAAAGGGGGTGGGAATAGAGGGGCCAGAATTAACTAATTCAGTCACATCACATTTGAATTGGAAAGGCAGATAGATAATCAGCAAAGAGTAGGTTGAAAAGACTTGGCTAGGGAGCAACCAAAGGTTATTTCAATGGTCAATCAACATGAGACAACCCCACCCCAAGAAATCCAAATTGGGTCCCAGGACTGGACCATCTGATGCCAACAGCCAGGGGTTTTGAACCATACTCCTTGTGAAAATTTATGTCAAGTACCTAACAATTGACTGTTCTGGCTCCATATTGTATCCCTGAGAAGAAATGGTGCAAGAAGAAAAGAAGAAATGACATAATATCAGACCAATATCAGACCAATAAATACAAATATAGTCTTTTTTCCTAATCTTCTTACTATGTTGTTGATTATAGTCCTGGCTGCTGAGTGGGTAAGTGCACACTGTTGGACATGGATTACTTTAATTGAACATTATTCAAAGACCTAGTGTGATTTTCCTTTTTTCTTATTTAGAACTTTTTTCACATAAAATTTAGGATTGGATGTTTAGAATTTTTCATCCACTAGTTATTTGGCCTTTTTGCGCTAAATTTTCTGATGAATTTGATTGGTAGTGATTCATATGCCTCATGCCTCAGCCATTTTTTCTCTGTGCGATTTCATGTTTCTTTCTATTCTCCTCAGGGGGGAACTTGTTTTTATTTCATATGGAGAGTTTATTTTAGGAAAAGAAGTTTACTGCCTCCTGGAATCAAAATGGAGATGCCTGTGGAAACCACCTGGAGAATGCATGCTGATCCAGGAGCCTAAGAGAGCAAAGAGATGTGCAAAATTTTGAACTTTGGGGGTTTTTTAAATTCATTTGTCTGGTTTAAATTCATTTGTCTTGAAAAAAAATTGATTTGTTTTGTTAAATTCATTTGTTTTATTTAAATGCACATGTTTTATTTATGTTTTGTTGTAAAAGAAGGGGACTGCCCCTTGAATATTTTTGTGAAAGAAGCACCAAATATTTGATTTGTTTATTTTGTAAAAATTGTTACAATTCTCCCCTTGTATTGCTGTATATACCCTTTATTTTATTGTAATTGTAAATTTATTTATGTTCTGATCCATTGGGGAGATTGGTCTCCCAAAGGATCACAGTGGGGAATGCGTCATTTAAAATTGTTGTAAACCCTGGAAGACTACAATTCCCAGGGCTCTCTGCTACAACTTTCCCTGACAACTCCCACTTCCTTTGTGGAAGGTGTGAGAGAAAGTATAAAAAGAGAAAGTTTGGCACCTTTTCTCTTTCTCTACCCTGGAGGGTAGAGAGGCTATTGGATCCTGAGCTCTCTCCCTGAGAGCCTTTTTTCCCTTTCTATCTACCTCCTAGTTTTTCCTAGACTTTCCCTTTTCTAATTAAAATAAAACCTACCTAGCTATTCTAAACCCTAAAGTTGCTCTCTGATCTTTTATTTGAGCCCTGAAGGGCTCTGGTTGATTTCCCCCTGCCTGGGCGGAGGACCACTACCTTCCTTTCCCTTCCTCTACCTTCTGCTCTCCTTTCTTCCATTCCTCCAATCCTCCTACCTTCATCCCTTCACCTCCCTCACAGGTTGGAGTGGCCTGGGGTATAATCCCACCTTTTTTCCATAACCTTCTTGATGGCAGATGATTGAAGCCTAAATTTCTAATATGTTGCACAATGATTTGCTAATCAGCTCTTCTAGATAACATTGTAATTTTTTTTTAAACCTTACTTTCTGTCTCAGTTAACAACTCTAAGACAGAAGGATAAGGGCTAAGGCAGACAGAGTTAAGTGACTTGCCCAGAATGTCCTAGGTAGGAAATATATGAGGTCAAATTTTAGTCCAGCCTCCTGGCTCTAGACCTGATGGTCTATCCATGAGAACCCCTAGCTGCCCCATGATTGTGATTTCCTAATCAAATATTCTAGCTATTATTGACAAGCCATCTGCCTTGAAAAATCATAACTGGAAACCCACAAATTCTCAGTATACTGGCTAGCTTATCATATGAGATTTGGTCCTAACTCTCCCAATAGCTTAATAAAAAGTATTTTTAAACTATATATATTTGAATTGTTTCTTCTTCTTGGATGAACATAAACATTTCACCCCACATTAATGCAATTAACTCCATTATATTGAGCTATCCATGGCTCCTACCACCATAAATGTTAAAAGACCATTTACTCACTAAAGATATAAATAGATGAATAGGTTTAAAACTGAGTGTTAAATTTCTTTCAATTAGATTCTTGGAGTTGAAGTATTGAGCTCTTAAGGCCTAAAATGAAGTATCTAGTGCGCATTTAGAAGCAGATTTCTTCTTAAGGTCCATGGGATCTTAAGTGCTACATAATTTCCACAAGCATTACTTCCTAATATGCAGGTCAATCCCTCAAGTGATGATGAAAGAATAGTTTCCTTCTAAAAATGAAAAGGTCTTCCTTAACAAATGAAAACCATGGACTGGAACCACAGTTATGGGCTCCCACTGGCCAGATTCAGTCTTGGGGAAATTGAATTCCTCAGTGAGAAAATTATCAATGGTAATATGGTGGCAATGAGTTCAAAATTTGGAGCACCAAGCTTGGGTTAGTGGGAAAGTCACACCATCATTTTTATCATGCCCTGAGCAAGTGTAGACCTCATGAAGTAACTATGTATGATTATGATTACTTGATAGATTAAAATGTTCTATTTATTCACTATTAAATACAAAGGCTGGGCCTTTGCTCACCAAATGCTATAATAGCTGATTTCATGGAGTCAGTTCTCTTATAAGGATCAAGAAAAAAAAGAGTATATGTAAATATATAAATAGAGAATAAGTTTATTAACAGGAATATAATGATTAGAAAAGACTTTCCTAAAAAATTAATTTGTTTATTTAGAATATTTTTCAATGATTTTATGATTCATGTTCTTTCCCTTTCCCCTCCCTGAGCAGAAGAGCAATTCCACTGGGTTATACATGTATCATTGTTCAAAACCTATTTTCATATTATTAATATTTGCAATAGAGAAATCATTGAAAGTTAACATCCCCTATAGACTTGAAACTACCACACCAATGCAACTATCAACAATTTGGAAATAGGTCTTGATCAATGACACATGTTAAAACCAGTGGAAATGTGCATCGGCCATGGGTGGGGGGAGTGCGGGGGGTGAAGGGGAAAGTAGGAGCATGAATCATGTAACCATGTTAAAAATGAATATTAATAAATGTTTAAAAAATTAAAAAAAGAAAGTTAACATCCCCAATCATATCCCCACTGAACTATGTGATCAATCATATGTTTTTCTTCTCCTTTAGAAAAGACTTTTGACTACTGTAGGGTCTTGGTTAACAAAAAATGGTGGCATGGGCCAAGCCACTACCAAATCTGAGAGGTTTTCTTTATATTAATTTCCCACACTCCCATAATACTAATCATGGTTGTTGCTCAAGGTAATGCTTAATGGAAACTGCTCCTAAACTGTTTTCCTCCAGAATCTTCTGCTTTGAGCTTCTATGGGAAAGGGTCAATGAGTTCTTTCCATAAAGGGCTCAAGACTTTGTCCAGAGGAAGAAACTAGTCCAAATTCTCTTAAAGGACAAGAGTCTATTTGCTACCATCATTAGTATAATCCTTAGATTGTCAAGTTAAGTGCCAAGCAGTAAGAGGAAGGGGGGAATTAGCATTTATATAGTACCTATTACATGACTATTATTACTTCATTTGATCCTCACAACCTTGCCCTCATTTTATAGTTGAGCAAACTGAGTCAAATGGAGGTTAAGTGACTTGTCTAGGGTCACCTTGCTAATAAGTGTTTGAAGCTAGATTTGAAAGGAATCTTCCTGACACCTGGCCCAGAGCTTTATCCATTGTATCAACTAACTGTCAAGTAATATATAATATAATTATATAATATAATTAGAATTAGAAGGGACCTTGGTGTGCATTTAGTCTAAAATCTGCATTTTCCAGATCAAGATACTGAAGACTAGAAAAATGATGTGACTTGTCCAAAGACACAAAGGTAGTAAGTGGCAGGGATGAAATTTGAATCCAAGTCTTCTGACTCCAGATACCAGTGGTCTTTCCAACTTGAATAGAAAGTGACAAATTAACCCAGCAGGAATTTGGGCTAATTCCTTAAAGTTGAGGGGAAGATGGCTATCAACTCATGCTTCCATGCATGTCTCCAAGTTTAGCCCTCCAAGTCTACAGAAGATGTCCTCAACCACCGTAAGTTTCCCTCTCCAATGGGTTTTTTTTGGACATTCTAGCTAATTACTAGATAGCATAGACTCTTTCATATTGCATGTGAATGACAACAATACAATAATAGCAATAACTCATTTATGTAGAGCTTTGAGGCTTACAAAGCTTTTCCCTCTCATTAATAATACAAAATTATTATTCCCTTTTTACAAATGAATAAACCAAAGTTCACAGAAACTGACTTCTTCAACTAATAATTCTCAGAGCTCACCCTTTTAAGCTAAGTATTTGGACACCAAGACCAATGTTTATTCCAGTATGATGTGCCCTCTTAGGAAGGAACTAGTATAACTTTCACCTATGACTCTAGGAAGTATTTAATGCAAGCAAATAATTTATTACTGTTATGATTATAATAACAGATAGTTTGGAAAAGCAGATAAATGTTTCAGGGACAAATAGCGCTTTAAGTTAAGAGCCAGAGATTGACAGGCTACAGTGAGGAAAGGCGGGGGTAAAACACTCCTGGCTCTCAAACCCCTCCCCCTCTAACTGCTTCTGCTTCAGTTGGTAATGAAGACAGCAATAGGATTCTTCTGGTGAGTTTCTCTTATGGCTGAAACCCCAATAATGTTCCTTTCTTAAATTTATATTCCTCTCAGGTCAGTTAGAGGAGATATATAGAAATTATTTATCTAACTGTTGAGGACAGAGGAAATCTTAAACTGACAGCCAACAGGATTCAATCAAGAAGTTCAGACTGAATTGTAAGTATCTTCCAAATGATTATCAGGCACAGCTTTGAAGGTAAAAAGTTATATTAGGAATTAACAAGGAAAATTATATAAATCCAGGAAGGGTTTAGGATAAATGAAAGGTGCCCCTAAACTGTTAAATTGATGCCCCCTTCCCCCTCCTCACTGGAGAAGATGAAGCACTTAACTAAAACTGGCTCTCTTGCTATAGATAAATATCTTACTCTCTAATTACTAAATAATTATATAATTATATTAATGAAGAATACAAATGACAAATAGGCTAACTCTATGAGTAGAAACTACTGGCTTAAGCTACAATGGTTTCTCAGGAGAAACCCCAAGTCAGGAGAAACAAGCAGAGTATCTGCTCACATCCAATCCCGCCAATTAACTGTCTTCAACCCTTCTCAACTGCCCCTCGCCCAAAGTTCTCCAGGGGGGTCCCCTGGAATTCTGGGTGAGGCTCTCCCTGCACCTTTGCAGGGATTCCATGCTTTGCATCTGCACACAACATTACCTAAGGCCCAGCCTTTGTATTTCATAATTGGAAGGGAGAAGCATTTTAATCTATCAAGTAATCATAGCCTAAGCACAATCCCCTTCTACATTGTAGGGATTGGGTGTCCCAATGATCTAGAAAATCTGAACAAAAGTTTTTGGCCCTCCCTTTATACCAGAGAAGCAATCTGAATTTTTTTTTCTTTTTCTTGTATGGGGTGTTTACCATATCTTATTGTAAAATCTGGGTTAAGTATTTGGTCATAGGCTATGGGTAGGTCAATGTTATTAACATTTCTAGCCTTTGTGTGTCATCTGCCAGCTTTCATCTTCTTTTCTCAAACTTTAACTTTTTACTTATCTTTAAAAAAAGAAATTGTGCATGTTGATGGCATTAAAAGATAAAATATGTTGACATTATATCATACTTTATATAATTTTATTCATTTCTGAGTTTCTAAACTTTTTCTGTTATCTGCAGCTTCCACAAAACTCCCCCCAAATTCCCATTTAATTTCTTATGCCAACCCAACCAACAATATATTGAAACCCCGATGGGGAAAGTGATGATGTAGAAGGGTAGCTATTTTATGAGGTCTGAACATTCTCTGAGCACCATAACAAAGAAGGTGTGGCTTTCCTGCTAACCAGGAGCCTGGTACACAATATTTTTAGTTCATTGACACCATATTGTCATTAATAATTTTCTTAGAGAGGAATAACAATTAAAAATACTGAAAATAAAAAGGAGGGCAACTAGGTTGCACAATGGATAGAGTACCCAGCCTGGAATCAGGAGGACCTGGGTTCAAATCTGCCCTCAGATAATTTCTAGCTGTGTGACTCTGGGCAAGTCACTTAGCCCTGTTTGCCAGGCCCTTGCCCTTTTGTCTTAGAGTTGATACTAGGTCAGAAAGTAAGGGTTTAACTGAGGACGTGGGAAAATAATACTGACTGTGGTGATGAAGTATTCCAAAATCTATGAACTATTCCAAAAAATCTTTAGTATGTTCTGAAAAGTTACTGAAGAGACAGTGTGCCATATTAGAAGGACTGGTCTTGGAATGAGAAAAGTCTAAATTCAAATCTTCCCCCTAACACACCCTGTATGTGTAGATCTGCTCAGTTCACAAAACTTAGTATCCCCAGACAATTCTTCAAGAAATAGAAAAAATAGAGAAAGGAAAGAGAAAAAAGAGAAGAGAAGAGAAAGGAAAAGAAAAGAAAAGAAGAGAAGAGAAAAGAAGAGAAACGAAAAGAAGAGAAGAGAAGAGAAAAGAAAAGAAAAAGGAAAAATAGGAAAAAAGAGTAGTACAAGAATATAATGAGTTTCTTCACCTGTGAGTTCCCTTTACCAGCAAAATGAGTAACATAAAGTTACTTCTGAATGCATATTAATATAATAAGAGAATTTCTCACTCAAAACCAGAAGTCTTAGAAACAACTACAAACAATACAGACACAAAAAAATTAAAAATAACTCCCCAACCCGCCCTTTGTGGGTCAGAGCTAACTGCTGAACACACTGTAATTATACTACAGTAAATGAGTTACAGCCTGGGCTAATAATACCATTCCAAGTCCTCAAAAGCTGTAATTACCCAGATAGAATAAATACTTGGCAGGATTTTCAGTATTGGGGAATCTACTGTCAAGCTACATCTGGCAGAGTGAGAAGTCCAACTCGGAGGTTATTACAATCAGTGCAGAGGAATCAATTCAGAGCTTTATGATTTAAGATACAATAAATTATATGCCCAAGCTCAGTGGAAACAAATATAGCTAAAAGCATCAGTGTGGTAGATACTTTTCGACCATTGATCTCATTTCTCTAGGACCAACGTTTACACAAATTAATATGATGTCTGAGGCTGCCCACAATAGCAGCTGTGTCTCATCAAGCTGAATGGGAAGGAGTATGGAGCCACAGCATTCCTGGCATCCGGGACCATAAAATGTAATGTCCGAGGCTGCTCAAACCAGTAGACCCTGAGGGTTTATCCTCTTTCATATATCTTTCTATTATGACTCCACGTCAACACTTTGACTAAAATTTAACTTAATGAAGACTTTCTCCACAACTTTTTGTCAGGAGTCCACACTAGCCAAAGAAGCAAGCCTTGAACTAGGGCAATTCACGTAGCATATCTATGCCTCAGTTTCCTCATTTATAAAATGAGGGTATTGACTAAAATCTAGACCTGTAATTCTATGATTTTCCTGCTTATAAGGACATGAGTTGAGCTCTGGTGGTTTGGACCTGTTGCTCTACGTCTGCCATCTAACTGGAACTGTTGGCAAAGTCTTATCGGTCTGTGCACATATTCCTCAAATAGCCAGGCTACCATAAAGGGCAGCCAGGTGGTCTACCTGATAAGCCTCAATTTTGGATGGCTCCAGGCAAGAGAGGATGTATTTCAGTTGTTTGTGGAATTATGGATGCCCAGTTGAAAAGGACTTCAGAAGATCGCCTGTAATTAAATTTGACCTTTTTCTGCCCTGCATTAATAGGGTCATTGTTAATTTTTCTCTGCTTTTGTATTTATCAATATTCTCCCTAAAATCCATATATCTGAGTAGAGCTAAGTGATGACTTTTCTGAGAAAGTGTTCCAATTTTCTATTTTTTTTTTTGTTACATTGACATTCTATTATAAAATTTCATTGTTGGAAGTAGCTAAGTGGCTCAGTGGATACAGAACCAGACCTGGAGATGGGAGGTCCTGGACTCAAATCTGCCTCAGACACCTCCTATCTGTGTGATCCTGGGCAAGCCCCATTGCCTAACTCTCAACACTCTTCTGCTTAAGAAGCAATAGATACACAGAACTGATTCAAAGATGAAAAGTAAGGGCTTTAAAAACAAAACAAAAAACCTCATTATCATTTCCAAATGATCCTACCACTCCCACCAAAATAGAATGTTCCCTTATAACAAATTAGTGAAATCAAACAAAACAATCAGCCCATCATAAATGTCTGGAAAAGTGGAATTGCTCGTTGGCTATGGGAGGGGGATGGGAGGAGGAGAGGGAAATAACATGAATCATGGAACCATGGAAAAATGTTCTTAATCATGGAAAAATCAATAAAAAATTAAAAAGAAATTAATGTCTGGAAAATGTATTCCATGTATGGACAGGATTAATAAGAGTATTTGTTTTGATTAAAACATGTTTCAATTATTTTTGTTTTTTTCTTTTACTTTTTTTTTTCCTATGGGGGAGGTAGAAGGGAGACAAAATGTTCATTAATGGAAAATTAGATTTAAAAAAAAGGATGTCTCATTCCACACCATTAGTCCACCACTTCCATTCTGCAAATCAACACCATCAGTTTTCCAAAGTCTTGACTGATCATTAATTAGAATAGAGTTCTGAAGTCTTTAAATATGATTTTTCTTCACATCTTTGAGATCATTATACGAACTCTTCTCCTAAATCTGTTTACTTCATTTCACATCAGTTCAGAGAAATCTGTCTAGATTTCTCTGAATTTTTAATATTCTTTTCTTAGCATGCAATAATTTCCCATTACATATGTTCAGTCATTTCTCCAATTGATGGGTGTCTACTGTTTCCAAAACTATTTCTACAAAAAGTGCTTCTATAATTGGCATTTATTTTCCATCTTTTTCTAGGGTAGTAGATGATATTGTGTATCCTGACCTCACCCTACATCCAGAAAAATGCAAAAGGACCCATATATACAAAAATATTTGTGCCAAGTCTTTCTGTGATGGCCAAAAACTATAGAGCATGCCCATCAGTTGGAGAATGACTTTAAAAAGTTTTTTTGTGTTTTGAAGTATTATCACGGGATAATCATGTTCTATAAAAAAACAATGAAAGCTTCATAGAAACTTGGGAAGGTTTATATGAACTGATTCAGAGTGAAGTGAGCAGAATCAGAAAAAACAATTTTTATAACAACATTGCAAAGACAACCCAGAAAGAGTTAAAAATTCTGCTTAATGCAATGACCAGCTACAGTTCCAGAGTAATTAAGCTACCCACTTCTTTAAAATGAATAAATGAGCTCAAGATACAGAGTGAGACACTTTGAAGAAGCTAATGCAAGAATTTGTTTTCTTGGCTATGCATATTTGTTACTAGGGTTTTATTTTTCCTTTTTGACCAAATGGGAAGGAGGTAAGAAGAAGAGGGTTGTCTAAAAAAAAAAGAAATAAGGATAAAACTGTCATTTAAACTTTTTTTTAATGCATAAAAGGAAACAAGGCATCATAGCCATGTAGGATGGATTTAAAAGTTACATGTTAAATTTGCTTTATACTTAAAAAGAAAAGCAATCTACACATAAATAGGGGCACAGTTTCATTTACAAGCTTTCCCCCCTTATTCTACTATGTAATATAGAAATTATTTTATTTGGTGATTATTGAATTCAGAGTTTAGAAAAAGTAAAATTTATATCCTGCTAACATTAATGTTGGCAACCAAGCACCACAGATATAGAACAGCTTGCCCTCCCCTTCAATATGACTTTCTATTAATAGTTCCTTTGGGTGCCCTCATTTCTTTATCCTATTTATCTTTTTTTATTCTTTTTAAAGTTCTTTTAAAAATATCAAGTTTAAACACACACTAGCAAAAAAAGCATCACAATTTTTATAGCAGAACTCAAAATGAGGATTCTCTATGAAGTTGGAAATCTCCATTTCATACTTTTTTTAAAAGTATTTAATACATTCTATGGTACTTTCCAAATTAACATCTCTAAATTCTAGTGCCTTCCTTCTTTTAATCATTTCCCATGTATCCTTCATTTAGCTTCTTTTTTTATATATTGTTTGCATGTTGTCTCCCCCACTAAACTGTAAGCTGCTGGAGGGCAGGGACTGTCTTTTGCCTTTTTTTGTATACCCAGTGCTTAGCACAGTGCTTGGTGCATAGCAGGTGCTTAATAAATAGGTTTTTTTAAATTAAAAATTGTCCATCTTGCCCCTATTTCCTTTTGTACTTCCTTCTTTGTGCTTCTGGCATTGCAATTAAAAAATATTACAATGGCTCTCTTTTTTTCCATCTTTCCCCCTCCATTAAAAAGCAAGAGAAAGGGTAGAGATACCCTTGCAACAAATAAATATGATCAAGACAAACAAATCAAAACAGTGGCTTTCAAAAATGAATATCTTTGCATTCTGTGACTATCATCTATCAGAAGATGAGTAATGTGCTTCATTATAGGTCCTCTGAGGTAGACATGCTTAGTCATTGTATTAATCAGAGTTCTAAACTCTTTCAAAGTTGTTTTTCTTTATAAAAACTTTTTTCTTTTTAAAATTTGTTCTCCTAGTTCTGCTCATTTCACTCTGCATCAGTTCATACTATCCAAAATTCCCAGAAATTGTGTTTTTAAAAAATTTCTTATGGTATAAGACTATTCCATTACATTCATTTACCATAATTTGTCCAGCCATTCCCCAGTTGTCAGAGAGATAATCTCAGGCTCCTTTTCTTTTCTTTTCCACCTACCTTTCAATCCTTCCAACCTTCCATTTCACTAGAAGCTTTCAACAAAGATCTCTATGGTGGTGCCCCAAGTCTTTAAGTCCAAGAGAGCCAAGCACTAATCTTGGATTCTTGTGCGGACAAATTCTTGGCTAGTGATTTCTTGGACTATGTAGGTTGTGATGAAATCTTCAAACCAAAGTATTTGATGTTTTACAGGCATTTGTTTCCCAAGGCATCTAGTTTTCTAGCAAATGTTTTGGGGGATTTCCAGCTTTTGTAACCATATGTCTGCACCAAAGCCTCGTCCAAATTTATTCTCACGTGGCATAACTTTGTTTTGGACATATTGTTCATTTCAAAGAATGCTGGGAATATTTTGATGTTATTTGTGTTCAGGAGTCTCAGCAGGGCTTCTCAGTAATGACTCTGTAAGTTATAAGACAAAATTAATCACATACAAGTGATGTACCCAATAGGACTTTCTCTACCCTGCTCCTAATATTTGTGCTTCCCCCAAATCTATGTGATAACTAAGTTTTAATGAGTTATCCTTGCTTGAAAAGAATGAGGATTAGGGGCAACTAGGTAACACAGTGGATAGAGGGTCAGACCTAGAGTTGGAAGGACCTGAGTTCAATTCTGACCTCAGACATTTCCTACCTGTGTGACTCTGGGCAAGTCACTTAACTCCAATTGCCTAGCTGATACCACTCTTCTGCCTTAGAACTGATAGATAGTATTGATTCTAAGAGAGAAGGTAAGGGTTAAAAAAAAAAAAAGAAAGAAAAGTATAGGTAATTCTACCCAAGACAAGAAAAATTAAGTATTATCTTCTGTCTTAGGCCAGCCCTGACTATATCATAACCTAATCACTATTTTGCTTAGTATTCCTCAGGATTAAAAAATGTGCCTAAAATGAAATTAATTCACTCGTGAAAATTATTAATGTAATTTAGAATTATTTAGGAGCTGTTGAAGAGCAAATAATATATATATGTTGGATTGAGGAAAAAGCTAGGAGGAATTTTTAGGCCTGAGTGAAGTCTAGTGGATATAATTAAAATGTCTAATAATTTGAATTTTGACACAGAGGCAGCTAGATAGCTCAGTGGATAAAGCGTTGGACCTGAAGTCAGAATCTAAGCCTCAGACACATATTAGTTATGAGACCCTGGAAAAGTCACTTAATCTCTATATGTCTTAATCCATTGGAGAAGGGAATGGCCAACTGCTCCAATATCTTTGCCCAGAAAACCCCATGGACCGTATGGTCCACAGGCTCATGAAGAGTCAAACATTCTTGTGGTATTATTAATACTAGTAGTAGTAGTACTATTGCTCTTGTGGTACTATGGTGTCATGAGAAATGGCAAAGATGATCACAAAAAAAAAAAAACCTGAAAAGATTTATCTGAAGTGATGATGCAAAGTGAAATGAGTAGAACCAGAAAAATGTCATACACAATAACATCAATAATGTATGATAATTAACTGTGAATGACAACTATTTTCAAGAAGGCAAGGATCCAGAACAACTCAAGGGATTCATGATGAAACAAGATGATATCCATAGCCATAGAAGGAACAGATGGAGTCTGAATGCAGATTAAAATATTGCATTCTTCACTTTATTTCCTCCATGAATTTTTCTCTAGTGTAAGCAATATGTCTCTTGTTTTACAACATGATAAATATATATATATATGTGATAATATATTTGTAACATATCAAATTACCTGCCTTCTTGAGGAGGGACAAGGGATGGATGGGGGAGGGAGAAAAAAGAACAAGACATAGAATTTTGGACATAGCTAATGTGAGAATGTGTTTCTCTTGTAGAGCATATTTATTATAATTTAATACATATTTATAATAAAAAATATAAATTCTGTTTTCCTAAGGAATGTATTAATGGAGTAATAAAACAGAGTTCCCAGAGTGAATTGTCTACTGTAAAAGAATTATTTTATTTACCTTTTCTCTTGATAAAGGTCACAGATTCAAATTATATGTTCATTTATAAGTCTACTACAACACATTCACATAGCTATGTAAGATAAATTTTCCAATAAACTCTGTTAAAAAAAAAAGGGTCAGACATGACTGCACAACACATTTTGACATAATAGACATAAACCTGAAGAATAAACTCCGAAAAATAACATTCTCAGAGAATAGTTTAAAAAGACCTAAAAGAAGTACTATGTCATTTTGCTTATTTTTCCACCTACTGTTTGTGAATATAAACTTTAGTATTGCTGTTTACTATTAGATTTACTAACTTGGTAACAACAATGTCTATTGAATAGACCCGTGTTTGGTTTAAAGGAGCCAGATGAGGAAACTATCTCAACCAACATAGATTAGTATCTTCTCTAAACTTTAAGGATTTAAGGAATGGCTTAGAGCAGTGGTGCCAAACTCAATTAGAAACAGCATCCACTTAACCAAATGTAAGGATCTCTGCAGGCTGCACATTGACTTATTTTAAAAATATAATGTTTTCTATTTTATTATTTTTGTATTTAGTTAAGCACTTCCCAATTACATTTTAATCTGCATAAAGCCATAGTTACATGCCGCCCATTGGCCAGTGCGTTTGACACCTCTCGCCAAGACCAACAAGAGATGAAGAGACTTGGCCAGGAACACACAACCAGTATGTGTCAGTGTACAAGTTTGAAAATATAATTTTTCCTCTTCCCAACACAGTTTATAATCTACAGTGTCAAGCCGACCCTGATCACACCCAAAGTCATCCATTGCTTGTGACTTCAGTTTTCTTGCCAGTTGGCATTGTCTTCCTTCTCATCACTGAAATTATTATATTTTTGTTGTTGTTGAGTTATTTCAGTCATGTCCAACTCTTCATGACTCCATTTGGGGTTTTCTTGGTAAAGAGATTAGAGGCATATGCCTTTTCTTTCTTCAGCTCATTTTACAGATGAAGAAACTGAGGCAAGCAGAGTTA
The DNA here is from genome assembly GCF_016433145.1 of Gracilinanus agilis. Lineage (NCBI taxonomy): Eukaryota > Metazoa > Chordata > Mammalia > Didelphimorphia > Didelphidae > Gracilinanus > Gracilinanus agilis. The sequence continues at coordinate 258,549,154 of NC_058134.1, read as the reverse complement.
AATGACTTGCCCAGGGTCATACTTGCAGTAAGTGTCTGAAGCCTTGTTGGAACTCTGGTCTTCTTAATTTCAAATCCAGCACTCTACTACAACACCCAGCTGCTGTAATCATTATATATACAATATTCTTTTGGCTTTTTTTTTTCTCTACAACACTTAAGCAAATCTTCCTTAGTTGTCCTGAATTTCTTCCTCATACCACACAATTCCATAATATTACATTACATTCAAATATCATCATCCATTGGACCATTTAGCAAACAAACACTATGCCATATTGTTTCCAGCCTTTTGTTCTTACAAATAACACCATTTTGAATATTTTTGTCCCCAGGGGTCTTTTATTGGTTACAGTAATGTCTTTTGTATATTAACTCCAAGTTGATTCTCAGAATGAGTATTGAACAGGTATAAATGACCACTGGGACATTTAGTATAAAATATTTACTTACTTCTAAACATAATTCACTATTGATTTCCAAAATGGTTAGATGGATTCACATCTCCACCAACAGTGGCTTCATAAGTATTTCCTTCCTACTTGTTATTAGAATGTGATTAAAGGCAAATAAAGGATGCATGTACACACATATACATGTATGCACACCAATACCAAAAATATGGGAGATTGAAAGCTTCAGGAATGGAGTTACATAGTTATGTTACTATATTTTTCCCCAAAAAAGTTGGAACACTTAATCCAGCCTGATTTTTTCTTTTTTTCAAAATTTATTTATTTAATTAATTTAGAGTGTTTTTCTGTGGTCCCATGGTTCATATTCTTTCTCTCCCCTCTTCACCCCACCTCCTGTAGCCAACAAGCAATTCCACTGGGTTTTACATGTATGATTTATTTTTTCTGATTTGTGAACTTTAAATTTTTTGTTGTTTAGTCATTTTTTTTTCATTTGTGTCTGACACTTCATGACCCCATTTGGCAAAGATACTGGAGTTGTTTGCCATTTCCTTCTCCAGCTCATTTTACAGATGAGGAAAATGAGGCAAAGTCAAGTGACTTATTGAGGTTCATATAGCTAGTAAGAGCTAGTAAGTGTCTGAGACCAAATTTGAACTCAGGTTTTCTTGACTGCAGGTCTAGCACTCTATCCATTGTGCTACTTAGTTCCCTGAATCATCATAATCAAAAAGCATAGGGGGCAGCTGGGTAGCTCAGTGGATTGAGAGCCAGGCCTAAAGATGGGAGTTCCTAGCTTCAGATCTGGTCTCAGACACTTCCCAGCTGTGTGACCCCGGGCAAGTCACTTAACCCCCATTGCCTAGCCCTTACCACTCTTCTGCCTTGGAGCCAATACACAGTATTGATTCTAAGGTAAGGATTAAAAATATAAAATATATATATATATATATGTATGTATGTATATATATGGGCAGCTCTATTTGTGGTGGCAAAAAGTTGGAAAATGAGAGGATGCCCTACAATTGTGGAATGGCTGAACAAATTATGGCATCTGTTGTTGATGGAATACTATTGTGCTAAAAGGAATAATGAACTGGAGGAATTCCATGTGAACTGGAAAGACCTCCAGGAATTGATACTGTAATGGGGAGATTAAGCAGTAGCACCCAGGCTGCCAGGTTGACTCTAAAGACCTAAGAGTTCTATAATGGAATGAAGCCTGGATTTTGAAAAGATGTAGGAATTTGACCAAGCTGGAGAAAAGGAGCTGTTGTGGCTGTGTGGTCCAGCTTTTGCCAAATACCCAAGGAGCTATCAGTGTGGGATACCACTGAGAAGGAGATTCTGCAAGGAAACATGGTGGCCTAGGTTGAGGAAAGGACTGGGTTATCTGTTGGTGAACAGCAGATTTATCTACCTTACTCCCTAGAGCAGGGTTTGGATTAACTGGCTGCTTTTGAACTTGTCCTGTAACATCTTTGACCAGCTTGGAGCATCTCTGGACCTGTACTGCGAGAACCCCTCTTCAGCCCCTCCTAGTTTAGTTAAAGACCAGCTTAGTTAGAAATCTAGTTAGTTAAACTATTAGGTTATTCTTTAGAATAGAAACACCTTCTCCCGACTTCCCTCAGTCATTACAAATAAACCCACTTTGTTAGCACTTCTTGTCTCTTCTTAGTTATAAAGAACCCTCTTCAATGGTTTTCCCTGGTTGGCAGGTTGGCAGTTACTGACCAACTGCCATTCCTAAACTTCACATCCCTGTTTGGTTTACCTGTGTTCCTCTGTCTATCTTTCCCTTGTGAGGTGTGGGTGTGTCCCAGTTTATTATTATTCCCCATTCCCAATATTATCTTTTTTCAATGCAGAGTGAAAAGAGCAGAACAAGGAGAACATTGTACACAGAGACTGATAAACTGCGGTACAATCGAACATAATAGACTTCTCTACTAGCAGCAATGCAAAGATCCAGAGCAAGGCTGATGGAGTTATGAGAAAGAAAACCAGCCACATTCAGAGGAAAAACTGTGGGAGGAGAAACACAAAAGAAAAACAACTGCTTGAACACATGGGCTGATGGGGATATTATTGGGGATGTAGACACTAAGGGATCACCTAATGCAAATAGGTCTTGATCAATGACACATGTAAAACCCAGTGGAATTGCTTGTTGGCTACAGGAGGGGGTTGGGAGGAGAGGAGGGAAAGAACATGAATCCTGTAATCATGGAAAAATATTCTTAATTAATTAATTGATTGCTTGACCTTAATTTAAAAAAAAATAGGGGTGGCTCAATGAATTGAGAACCAGGTCTAGAGACAGGAGGCCCTGGGTTCAAATTTGACCTCAGACACTTCCCAGCTGTGTGACCCTGGGCAAGTGACTTAACCCCCATTGCTTACCTTTACCACTCTTCTGCCTTGGAAGGAGTACACAGTATTGATTCTAAGATGGAAAGTAAGGGTTTAAAAAAAAAGAAGGAAAAAGAAAATAAAAAGTATAGTCATAAGAAATTTAAAATCAGCATCAAGTATATTTTCATTACTATAATATTTGTTGTCATAGTTTGCTATTTGCCTGTTGTTGGAACTGATAGCATTCTGATTTGGTATGTGTTTAAAGAAACCCATTTCTGTCTGATTGATAATCATCTGTTCTTTTCCCCCACATGTGTCATGGCAATAATCTGAGTAGTTCATTTGGATTGAGAATTTGCTGATTTCAGTGGTTGTGGATCAATCAACAAGCACTTATTAAGCACCTTTTATACATTGGTCTTAGAGACTAGATCTGTGATTGGTATAGCTGCTACCCAACTGAGGAAACTCTCTCTCCTAAAGCAGATTATATCTCCTAGTCCCCATCTTCCAGAAGTTTGCAAGCAACTAGAGGCAACATCATGCACAGATATATATGAAACATTTACAAAATTGGGTAATTTGGAGGGGAAGAGCTCTGGTGGCTGGGTTTGAGGGATATCGGGAAAGGGTTCATGTAGAAGGTAATGCAAGAATGGAAATAGTAAATAAAGACACAGAGATGGTCAATGGAGTTTGAGAAACAGTAAGAAGACCAGTCTGGCTGGACTGCAAAAGGCAGGAAGGGGAATATTTATCATAAGGTTGAGGAGGTAGGTGGGGATGAGACTGTTGAGGGCTTTGAAAGACAAACAGGATTTGCTGGAACCAATTCTAACTGGCTTTGGAGAGCCAATCTTTACATTTTCAGTGTGAACATTTATACCTTGGAAAGTGACCAATGCTACAAATCAGAGCTTGATTTGTTGATTGTCTAGACTTAAGGAAATGATGGAGAAAAATGATGATAATATATATTAAATAAAAAATGTGTCCTGCATATCAATTTTCCCTAAGAGCTGATTGTTAAATATTTAACAGCACACCTCTGCAATGGGAGATTCTAAAAGATCAAACTAGAATGATAAGAGCTAATAAAATTAAATAAGCCTAAGTGTAAAATTCTACAATTGGATTCAAAAACATCAGCTTAAAAAAATCAAGAGGGGAGAGACATGACTAAATAACAGTTTTGTGAAAAAGATCTGAGGTTTTCAATGGACTGCAAGCTCTATCTGGCTCAATACCATCATGTGCAACCCAAGAAATCATAAAGCAAACTTGGGCTGCAGTTGTTTCAACAATGACACACAAGTGTTCCATTGTAATTATCTGATATTTTTTTCAGAAATATCAAAGTTCAGGTGACAATTGTCAGTTAACATGGCAGTCATGTAAATTATATAATCGATAATTCATGTTGAAATCACTACCTTAATGCTCTAAGATAGAGGTGTCAAACAGTGGCCTGAAGGGGCATGTCAAGCAATTCTCCTGAATGTAACTGAACCAGATTAAAATGTAACTGGCAAATAAAAAATACAATGAAACAGATAATATTACCTCGCACAGTCCCTTGCATATAATAGATGTTTAATATGTTTTTGTTAAATTGAATTTGTGGGTAATTGAGATATTTCTCTATCACTTTTGGCTCCCAGGCTTTTTGACTACAGTATTTTTTAAGATCAGAATGTTGCTTGATGATTCATTTAGTGACTATTTGCCAAAATGATAGAATTTTCCAGACATTTCAATAGAATTGGAACTAGCATCTGAGGGTAAATGGAGGGAGCTGGGTGAGACTTCAGGAAAAGCCTTCAGGACACAAGCCCTCATAGGGAGAAAGAGACCCTGGGACCATTGCACTGGGGATAGAAAAATCTCAGGACACCTGGAGGCTGCTGACGGGGGAGAGAATAATCTAGGCAAAGAAAAGATGTGATCATACTTTGGATGAAGAGGCCAAAGATGGTAGTCTGTGCCATAGAGAAAATGTGGAAGGAGGAGAGAGAAGAATTCCTCTCCCCTCACTGGTACCCAGTAATGTCCTGAGATAAAGTCTTCACCTTGCCATTGTTATAGCTCTACATTTCATTGGCAGATGAAAAAAACGAGAGAGTATTTGACATTAGGATTAGATTGATGATAGATGGTCAATAAATATTGAGTAAGAATCTAGTTTTTCAAGGCACAGTGCTAAGCACAGAGGATACAAATACATCTAAAAACAGTCTCTCTCCTATAGTAACAATGGAAGAAGAAAACACACAAAAGAAAGCTGAAAGGGCAAGGGAAGATAAAGAGATTTCCTTTTTTTTTTTAAACTCTTACCTTCCATCTTAGAATCAATACCATGTATTGGTTCCAAGGCAGAAGAGTGCTAAGGGCTGGGCAGTGACTTTTCCAGGATCACACAGCTAGGAATTATCTGTAGTCAGCTGTGAACCCAGGACCTCTCCTCTATAGGCCTGGTTCTCAATCCACAGAACTTCCTACCTGGGAAAGGAAAGTATGATGGAGAAGTTCAAAAGAGTCCTTGAAAGATGACATAGTCAGAGGTAGATAGGTAGATAAAAGATTACCAAATATAAATTAAATACTACTATGTACCAGGTACTATGCTAAACCCTAAGAATATAAAAACAAGCAAAAAGAAAGATGGTCCCTGCCCTCAAAGAGCTTATATTCTAATGAGGAAAGAATACATTAAAGGGAGGTGAAAAGGAGTGAGAACAAGAACTACTAAGGGTACAAGGTCCAGAAGGATCCAGGAAGAACCAAATTTTAGTGCTAAACGTGTACCCAATGAGAGATTACTCTTGGAGCCAGATTGCCAGCACCAGAGGCATTGTGGAGAAGTGGAAAGAGAGTTGGACTAAGAATCAGGCAGATTTTGACTTTAATAAATAATAAGCATAATTATTATCCTCCACTAAAACCCTACTCTGATGCCTCATTATGATGGGGAGATGAGCTTGGGTTCCTGTAGACTTTGGGTAGAAGGTATATCCTAGACTGGCATAATTCATTATGTGTCTAAAGCATGGAGTTCTTAATCTGGTGAGGTATATAGATATGCTAAGTACATAGATGTAATATGTAGACAGATGATAGATATGATGCATAGACATAAATAGCTTCCAGTATCATTGGTTTCCTTTGTATTTGTATTATATTCATATGTATTTTAAAGCTTCTTCTGAAGAGTCCATAAGCTTCAATAGACTGCTAAAGAGATCCATGACAGGATTAAGAGATCGTGTACTGGAGAATTGACTTTCCTATAAAGGCCAGTGAGCAGATTAGACTTTGCTAACCTGGAAAAAAAAAATCTAAGGGGGTAAAATGTCCCCAGAGAAAAGAACGCTGTCCCTACACCAGCTGATGCAAAACATCTGTCAGACTTATGATACTTCTGAAAATGTTCCATTGACTTGGTCATTGGGTCTCAATAGCCATATCCTCCTCATTCTTCTAACTTTATACTTTACTCACCAAGCAATGTACTCCCCCTAAATATTCACCTTTGAGCTCTGAACCACCACCACCACACCCAAGTTATTCTTTGTCTCTGTAACATAGCTGTAAGACTATAAATTTCCCTTCCCCCATGCTCTACATCAAAGGAGAATATGACTGTGTTATTGGCTTTCGTATCTATGTTCAGATTCCTACTGAAGGCACAGAGATTAAAAATGCAGTGATTGAACCAGGAAAACACAAAATACTAAATTAATGCTTTAACAAATGACAATGGAAAAAAGGACTTTTTTAAGGTCCTTCCAATATGGAAAGATGGGCAACTAGGTGGTGCAATGTACAGAGTGCCAGACTTGGAATCAAGAAGACTCATCTTCTCAAGTTCAACTCTAACCTCAGACATTAGTTGTATGACCCTGGGGAAGTCACTTAACCCTGTTTACCTCAGGTGTCTCATCTACAAAATGAGTTGGAGAAGGAAATGGCAAACCACTCCAGTATCTTTACCAAGAAAATCCAAATGGGGTCACAAAGTTGGACACAACTGAAAACAACTGAATAACAATAACATCAAAAATCTGGAAATATTTTGAATGTAAGCCTGTTAGCAGATTGTGTTTCTGTCATTGAAGACCAGCAGAGCTCAACACAGAGAAGCTAATCATTAAACTATTGGCCAGGTAATACAATTTTTTCAAACAGAACCAGTGATGATGGTCATGTGTGGAAGGCTTTCAATCAGTATGGAGAAATAATTCTATTGATGAAATGACATATTCTTGAAGTGTTTTATCATATGTTTTAGAAATTTAAATGCTTCCTTAATTACTATGCTAACTCTATCCTCAAATTGATCAATCAATAAACATTTATTAAGTGTTTACAGCATGGCAGGCATTCTGCTAAGTGCCTATCCTATCAAAAGAGAAGCCTTGATCCATATCGTAAGGGTCCTTAAACTAGGGTCTATAAACATTTTTTTAAATGCTTACTTTCTGTCTTAGGATCAATACCAAGTATTAGTTTCAAGGCAAAAGAATGGTAAAGCCTAGGCAATGGGGTTTAAGTGACCTGCTCAGGGACACATACCTAAGAAGTGTCTGAAATCAGATTTGAACCCAGGACCTCTTGTCTCTGGGCCTGGTGCTCTATCTGCTCTACTATCTAATTGTCCCTGAACTCATTGACTTAAAAAAAAAACAAACAACAAAACCAACACTTAACTTCTGTCTTAGATGGATATGAAGTAATAATTCCAAGGTAGAAGAGTGGTAAGGGATAAGTTATTGTAGTTAAGTAACTTGCCTAAGTCACACAGTTGGGAAGTGTCTGAGACCATATTTGAACCCAGAACCTCCTGGCTCCAATCCTGGCTCCTCTCTATCCACTGAGCCACCTAGCTGCCCTCTGTGAAGATTTTTTTTAAATTATTTTTATAATTGCCTTTTAATATAATTGGTTTCCTTTATAATCTTATGTATTTTATTCTGTATGTTAAAAAAAAAAAGAGTCCATCCATATGTTTCACCAGAGGGCCAAAGGGATCTATAACACAAATAAGTTAATAAATCCTTGATCTAACAGATTGACATCATGGGAATTATTCCAGAACATTTTGAGGTAGAAAACTGACTTGATTAAATGGAGGTTACCACTGCACTTGCCCTTTATTCCAATGAACCCTGAAATGTCACCCAATCACATTGGCTAGAGGACCATCAATGTCATCTGACACCAAAACTTTCTTAGTTATTTGGGGACAGGATAACATGGGCAAGAGAAACAAAATGGCATTCATTTAAATGATTTGTAGAAAGCTGAAACAAATCCAGGCTGGCTTCACACAATCCAGGGGCATATTTCACACCTATTGGTAGATAGCTTCTTTGGTAATAGAAGAGATTTCACAGTTGAATTATTTGAAGAGTAACAGCTCTAACTCCCAGGGGCAGTAGATTAGAATTATATTGAATGTCAGCAGATGTTGGCAGCAAATCAGTTGTGTGCTTTTAGTGCTCAGCATCTGTTGGAATTTTGTTCTTTTCCCTTCTTCCCAGGTTATTTCACCTGCATAGCTCATTTAACTGCTGAAAACAGTAAACAAGAATTCACTGTGTAAGAGACGCAGCAAGTCCTAATAGAAAGACCTAATGGAAGAATGGCTATAATAGAGTCAGATGACTTGCATTCAAATTCTACCTTGAGTGCTTCCTACCTGTATGACTTTGGGCAAGTTATTTAACCTTCATGAACATCAGTTCCTTCATCTGTAAAAGGAGAAGGTTGAATTCCGAAGTACCTCTTAACTCTCTGTAGATCTATGACAGCGGATCTTAAAGTAGCAGCCTTGTTTTTCCAAATATTTTGATAACTGTGTTTCTTTTGTAATCCTTCATATATTATTTTATGCACTTAAAGTTATTCTGAGAAGTGGTCTATAGGCTTCACCAGACTGCCAAAAGGATCCATGGCACAAAAATGGTTAAGAACCCCAGATCTCTGAGATGGCCATTCTGGTCCTGGCAGGCTCTAGATCAATAATCCTAAGTGAGCCTTTTTAACGATGAACTAATTCTTTTTTCATATCTGTTAAGAGGAAGGAGAGTTCTATTTGTGGTCTCAGCATTTGACTCTGAATGAATACTGAATGTCATTCAGGACATTTAGTTCTGAATGAATACTTAATATCTTCCAGGCTAGTAAAGCAAAAGTAAATGTTATTTTTACCATTTCTGAAAGCTTTGTGTTTAGTATCTCTTAGGATTGAAGATGATTGAGTTTGACCATTAGTGCTAATAAGAGCTCACATTTTCTGTACAAAAATCCTATGCAAGTAAGATCCTCATTTTGCAGATGAGGAAATTTCAGGCTTGGAGAAATGAAATGACTAGTCCAAAGTCATCTAACAAGTGAATGTTAATGTATAGATTTTTGTCTTAGATAAACTCAGGTTTTATTTTGCCATTATAGTCAGTGCTCTTTCTATGACATCGTCCCCTCTCTTTACAGGAATGACTAACAACCCTTGCAGCTTCCAGGTCCCTCTGAAGGCCTTTGCTTATTTTCTAATTAATTTCATATTTAAGTTTATCCCCGGTGAATTTTCAGAATCTTTCATTCGTTATTGTTTACTTTTCCTGGTAGGAAAAACCATCATCTCTTCAAGACTTTAATACACCAACTGCTGTCACAATATATCTTGTAGTCAATGAAGTATTCTCTTTAAGAGCTACAACTTGTGTAAGTTGCCTTGGAGTATAATATCCACTCCTAAAAATTACCAAATTTAATTGAGGGGATGTCCAACAATTGGAGAATGGCTAAACAAACTGTGGTATATAATTGTAATGGAATACTATTGTGCTATAAGAAATGACAAGATGATTATGGAAAAACCTGCAGAGACTTATATGAGCATTATGCAAAGTGAAATGAGCAGAACAAGGTTACACAGTAAGAGCAATTGTGTATGATGATCAACTATGAATGGCTTAGCTGTTCTCAGCAATATAATGCTATATGATAATTAGAAAGGATTCATGAGGAAAAAAATGCTATCCACCTTCAAAGAAAGAACTGATGGAGTCTGAATGTAGATCAAAGCATATTATTTTTTAAAATTTAATTTAATTTTTAAATCCTTACCTTCCATCTTTGGATCAATACTGTCTCTTGGTTCCAAGGCAGAAAAGTGGTAAGGGCTAGGCAAGGGGGTTAAAGTGACTTGCCCAGGATCACACAACTAGGGAGAAAAATCTGAGGCCAGATTTGAAACCAGGACCTCCCATCTCTGGGCCTGCCCCCAAAGCATTTATTTTTAACTTTATTTTCTATATTTTTTATGAGTCTTCTTCCACAACATGACCAGTGTGGAAGCATATTTCACATGTATAACCTAAATCAAATTGCTTACCATCTCAGGGAAGTGGGAAGGCCAGGGAGGGAGAGAATTTGGAATTCAAATTTTGAGAAAACTAATGCTAAAAATTATTTCCATATGTGTTAAAAAGGAATGAGAAACAGAGAAGATATATCTTTGTATATCTCCTTTATAGACCCTCCTCTCTAGATCTGGGAGGATGGATGGTATATAGATCTTAGAGATAGTATGAATGAAGGAGGGATCAGGAGCTCAAGGCCTAAACCAGATATAATTGATGAGAGAGGAACACCCACTCCTCTCACAATAGCTATGGATGTAATCTATCCCTCTTCTCCCTGACAGGCTTGGTTGGTTAAGCCTGTCAGTGACTTCCTTCTAACAGTCACCCAGGTTGGAACCCTTGAGAGATTAGGTAGATGGTTAACCTCACTAGGCCCAACCTAAGGTTGGATTAGTTGTTAACAGGTTATTGATTGGCTATTAGAAACATTGGTATCTGCATATTGATTCTCCCCTTCCCAAGGGCTGTGATAGAATAACGGCTCAGGAAAGGAACCTGTTGATAAATCACTGTATTAACTCTTCATGGGGAAAGGAAAACAAGGTAATAGGTTTGGGGATTTGGGAACCCTATTGCTATTGTTTGGCTACTAAGCTAATCATTGATCAGGGCTGGAGATTGCTAGGCTGGCAGAGGCTGGAAGTCTTCACCCTCTCACTACCTCTGACCTGATCTGGCCATAGCCAAGCCAGAGATTAGGGAAGGCTATTGATTTTGATGCTGATTGATGATCTATGTATTCTCTCAGCTCTACTACCAATAGTGTTGATGGATCACTAGCTCTCTCTCAGTCAGATACAGGTTACAGGTTCAGGCCTACCCTCCCTTTCCAGTCTCCACCTCCCTCTGTCCCAGTTCTTGCTCCAAGAGACCTTTTCTCAAGTCTCAGCTCTGAGTTCTCAGACCCCAACTGTTGTTCCTAGAGGGTATTTATAGGGTGGAGCCAACTGACTTATGACCCTGACTCACGGCATCTGGGAATATTCCAAATTCTCAACTGCCATCTCTGTCAGTCAAAGTGGCATCCATCTTATCCCAGATAATAATTTTAACATATGTAATTGGGAAAAAAAATATTCTATATTTTTAAAACTATTACATTAAAACACAAGAAAAGAGAGCAATGAAACATGTTTGTATGGTAAAATCCAATACTCAATCAACATCAAGGCAGAGAAACCAATTCAGTCCATTTTCATCATTAAGGTCAAATTTATGAGTCAGTCTAAAGCACAAAAATACATAATCATTCCTTATCCCAAGTAATTTGCACATGTTTATAACATCCTTAACCCTGTTTCTTCATCTGTACATTAAGGAGTTTGGACTGAAAGGAAATCTATAGATAGGAAAAAATTTTATTCGATACCTAAGTATTTTAAGTAGGTCTCACAAAGTCAGGATGTTCGTATTGCTACACAAAAATTATAAAGCTCAAATTCCTGAAGATCTTCCCTAACAGGAGAAATAAGCAGTAATGAATGAGGGCCCTGAAACAGCACCAGTGATAAACTTAAATTAGGGAAATAACATTCTAAAGTAAGAGAAACTTTGTGGGACTTTAATTGTAATTATCCTTCACTGGATGACAAGAATAAGTCGTTCTATGAGATTTGGTTTTCCCTTGGCACATTTATAGCTGTTGCTATCAACAATGAATATAAAAATCACATAGTAAACAAAAATTGTGAACAGAATCCACAGCTTCTCTCTCTCTTTTTTTTCTCTTAATGGAGTCTCTTTTGTATAATCTATCAAAACGCATTTGATATCATGGATGGTTTCTCTACCCTTAATTTGTGAAATTTAAGCCAACACATGGCCTCTCTTAAGGGTCTTGCCATTTTTCTCTCACTGCCTGATGAAAGCTTTGTTGTTAAATGAATTTCAGCCATCAGCCAGCAAGTGAGGTAGTTATTTTGGGGGTGACTCACCCCTAATTATATAGCACCATTTCCTGGTAGAGAATCAAATGAGAAAACATAAGTAGACAGCACATACATCTTAAAGCATTATATAAAGGCAAGATATTACTACACTGAAAAAGACGTTGGTCTTAAAGTCAGAGGATATGGGTTCAAATCTCCTCTCCTGCAACTTACTACCTGTATGAAATGGGCAAGACTTTTAATGTCTTTGGGTCTCAGTTTCTTATCTACAAAATCATGAGGTTGGACCACATGGCCTTTGGGCTACATTGCCTCCCAGTTTTGCCTCTTGGGCTGGACACGTAATAGTATAACTATGACGACTACTTTACCTGTGTGAGCCCAAGTTTCTTCAGTTCTAAAACAGGGATAATAATAGCTAAGCAACCTATTTGACTGATTTACTATTAAGCTCAAAATGAACTCATGCAAAAGTAATTTGTAAAACTATAAAAGTGTAAGGTATGATTATCACAGCATATAAGCAAAGGAAGAATAGGCTGGGCGTCCAGCCAGTGCCGCCACCGACCCATGGCAGGCCAGGAACTGAACGTTCCAAGCCAAGTGGAGTTAACATTGTTCCATGCTTTTGGTGCTCACATCATTTCAATGAACATTCCAATACAATTCACTTCAGTTTTGAAGAATTTTTCCAATTTTATTTTTCGTTCCAAACTCTTCCTTTCTCCCAACTCATTGAGAAGTCAAGAAATATTAAAAAAAAAAAAACCCAAACCATCACAAATATGCATCGACAGGCAAAACAAATTTCCACAGTAGACGGGTTCCAAACACTAGATGGCATAATGGGTAGACCACTAGGCTTGGCATCAGGAAGATCTGTGTTCAAATATAGCCTCAGACATTTACTAGTCGTGAGAATCTGGGCAAGAAATTTAATCTTGTTTGCCTTATTTTCCTCATCTATAAAATGGGCTAGAGAAGGAAATGGCAAAATATTCCAGTATCTCTGCAAAGAAGACCCAGATGGGGTCACATAGAGTTGGAGGTGACTGAAATAAATGAACAACAACATTTTCCAAAAAAAAAACAAAACAAATCTAGATAGAAAGATATGGAAGAAAACATGCCTGCTTCAACTTGTGCTTTGAGATCATTAGTTCTCATTCTGGTGGTGGGTAGCATGTTTCATTAAAGAGTCCTTTGGAACTGTAGTGGATCATGGTGGGGCAGCTAGCTGGCACAGTGGATAGAGTGCCAGGCCTGGAATCAGAAAGATTCATCTTCCTGAATTCAAATTTGGTCTCAGACATTTACTAACTGTGTGACCCTGGGCAAGTCACTTAAACTTGATTACCTCAGTTTCCTCATCTATAAAATGAACTGGAGGAGGAAATGGGAAACCACTCTAATATCCTTGACAAGAAAGCATCAAACGGGGTCACGAAATTGAACACAACTGAAAACAACTGAATAACACAACAGTGGTATTGATCAGGGTTATTAAGTCTTTTACAGCTATGTCTTTACAATAATTCTTTACTACATAAATTGTTCTCCTGGTTCTGCTCACTTCACTTTGCATTAATTCTTACAAGTCTCTCCAAATTTTTTTTTAACTGCCTTCATCACTTCTTACAGCACAACAGTATTCTATCACATTAAAGTACCATAATTTGTTTGGCTATTCCCCAGCTAATGGGCATGTCTGTCCTCAATTTCCAATTCTTTACCACTACAAAAAGAGCTGTTATAAACATTTTTGTACATATGGACCCCTTTTCTTTTTCCTTGATCTCTTCAGGACTCAGACCAAGTAGTGGTATCAAAGTGATAAATATTCTGAACAGTTCAGTAGCTTTGGGGGCATACTTCCAAATTGCTTTGCCAAATGCTTAGAGTTGTTCACAGCTCCATCAATAGTGTATTAGTAGGACAATTAGGTAGCTCAGTGGATTGAGTCAGGCATAAAAAAATAGGAGGTCTTGGGTTCAACTCTGGCCTCAGACAATGGACAAGTCACTTAACTTCCATTGCCTAGCCCTTACTGTTCTTCTGCCTGGGGGTTAAAAAAAATAGTGCACAAGTATACCTGTTTTCCCAAACCTCATCAAACATGTCAAATAGTTTAAAATGACTTGCCCAAGGTCACATAGGTAACAAGGAGAAAGAGCTAATATTTGAACCAAATCTTTTGTTTTCAAATTCAGTGCTCTTCCTACTGTGCTATTTGCTTAAAAGACAGCATTTTGCGGGGTGTGGTGGTCTATTCCTGTAATCCTGCTGCTGGAGATGTTGAAGCTAGTGGATCCCTTGAGTTTGGGGGCTCTAACTATACTAGGGCTGAGCCAATCTAATATCTATACTAAGTCTAGCACCAGTGTGGTGAACCCCTAGAAGCAAGAAGATACCAGTCTGCCCAGGCAGTGTTGAACCAGCCCAAGTTGGAATGAGGGAAAGCTTCCATGCCAATCAGTAGTAGAATCTGACATGTTAAGTGGCTACTGCACTTCCAGGCAGGAAGATCTAGTTTATTTTAAAATGAAATTTCAAACCTTAGTAAGCTTTCACATTTATAATGCCTCCCTTAATCCAGAGCAAGGATGAGAGACTTATGAGAAAGAAAACCAGCCACACTCAGAGGAAGAACTGTGGGAGGAGAAACACAGAAGAAAAACAACTGCTTGAACACATGGGCTGATGGGGATATTATTGGGGATGTAGACTCTAGTCCAACTATCAATAATATGGAATTAGGTCTTAATCATGATACATGTAACAACCCAGTGGAATTGTGCATCGGCTAAGGAGGGTTAGGAGGACTTGGGGGAGAGGGAAAGAACATGAAACATGTAACTATGGGAAAATGTTCAAAATAAAAAAAAATAATGACTCCCTTAAATAAGCAAACTAATAGCATATTTTAGGACCTAGAAAGATCTTAGGAAATTTTCTTTTCTCATGGTTCTGATTTCCTACTTAATGGGAATTCAAACTGAGGTAATAGCAAACTATTTTGAATTGGTCTCTATTTTGATTGTGGCACCTAGAGCAATTTGCAAAAAGGAGCTGAGATTCTGGCTTCTGAGTAGCTATCAAGCAAATGATGGCACATTGCTTTTATAGAAATTTTACTTTTTAGTAACAACAATGTTGCCTCTTTTCCATTAAGTAACAACTTTTTCCCACTTGTGCATAAAACATTTTGACACAGTGTTTTACCTGTTAAAATAATTGGGTTAGTATTTTTAGATCAAGAAAGACATCATTTATTTGTATAGTTCTTTGGCACTAGTTCCATCTGTTCTGTTCATAGGAATCTAGAAGCCAATCAGCTGAAGCAAGAACTCCAGAGTCAGAAGAGAACATAGAAGAGAAATTCTCAAAAACCACTGGCAAGTCACTTAACTAATACACAGTATTTGATTTCTGAGATGGAATGTAAAGGTTTTTAAAAAATAGAATTCCTGGGTTCTAATTCCAGCTCAAGACAATGAGATGGCACAGTGGATAGCCTGTCAGAGATGGTGTCAGGAAGACATGGGTTCAAATGTGGCCTCGGACCCTGTGTGACCCTGGGCATGTAGCTTCATCTTGTTTGCTTCAGTTTCTCATCTGTAAATTGAAATGAAGAAAGAAATGGAAAACTATTCCAGTATGTTGGCCAAGAAGACTCCAAATGGGATAATGAAGAGTGTGTAATGACTGAACAACAGTTCCAGCTCATCTATATGAGTTGATCCAGTCAATTAACTTCTCTAAGTTTCAACTTTCTTAGAGCATTACTAGATGATCATTAAGCTAAATTTATAAGCTCACAGATAAATTTTTCTTCACCCTTATAACCAAACCATGGTCCTTGGATGATGGCATTCATTGTTGCTGTGATTTGATGGAAGCTATGGGGGTGGGGGGGAACTTGGGCAGCAGCAAGAGTTTTCAGCTGAACTCAAGAGGAATCAAAAGGCAGGAATTTGTTACTGGATATTCGCAGTAATACTGAATGAAGCAAATTAAACTGAACGATACTTTAGGTGGTCAGTAGGAAGAGAGATGGGTTTAGAAGTAAAGGACTTAGATTCAAATTCCAGCTTAGCCTGCTACTTACTATCCATGTGATCTTGGACAA
Source organism: Gracilinanus agilis (assembly GCF_016433145.1). Taxonomy (NCBI): domain Eukaryota; kingdom Metazoa; phylum Chordata; class Mammalia; order Didelphimorphia; family Didelphidae; genus Gracilinanus; species Gracilinanus agilis. The sequence goes on along the minus strand of NC_058134.1, from coordinate 258,532,933 downwards.
ATTGTTCAATCACTGTGTCTCAGGTTCCTCATCTGTAAAATGAGAGGGTTGGGCTTGGCAACCTTTTGGTCCTAAAATCTATGATCCTAAAATTAACTAGTTTGTGTCTGAGTGCCAAAATCTTGAAATTTTTAACTTTGTCCTTGCCCTTTGTGGGTCTTATGACTGATTCTGATTCTCCTTCTTCTTTAGACATCACTTTCCACCTGTTTTTTTTTTTCCAGATCCACAAAATATCTGCCCCAGTTCTTGACCTTAGTTTGTTTCCATGTGATTCTGCCTGACTTTTCAGCTTCCACATGCAACAAGAATTTTTTGGATTCTCCCTCTTCTTCCCCAAACCAGAGGGTTCAATCAGCAACAAGGGCACCATTCATTTGCAATCCTAGCCAGAGTAGAGAGCAGGGCTAAGAGATTCTGCCACCCACCGGTCCCTCCCCTATGCTAAGAAATTTCTCAGATTCTCCTCTTTCCTCCCCAAACAGGAGAGTTCAATCAGTACCATGGACACCACCCAGTCACAGCACTCCCCAACATGGGAAGAACTAGTACAATCACCCCAAATACTTTCTGCAGAGTAAAAAGCCAATAAACAATTTGACACAGTGTCAAGTCAGCCTTAGGAAAAAGACAGATTTAGTGTCTCCCTTTTTTGTTTATTAGCTGTGTGATCATGGGCAAATCATTTAACCGTTCAGTGCTCCAGGCAATTCTTTAAAACTATAAGTTGTAGAGTAATATCTTTATTTGAGACCACACTTTTTTGAAGACTCTGGAAATATCAAGTTTGCTAACTTAAATAATCAATGTAACTTTTTAAAGTTTGTTTTCTACTTTAATACTTTTAATCCTAATCCATTTGATAAGAAACAATTTTTACTAAATGCTTGTCAAGAAACTCTGCCAGACTTGGGCTCCATTTGCTGCAGCACTCACAAGGCAGACTTTGTCCAAGATGTGATAGAGTTCAAACTTGAAGATTCTCACCAAAGTAGATCCATCAAAGAAAGAACAGAAGGGCAAGATACAAAATGGAGTGAAAGATCTTATTTATTCTCTAGGGTCCAGGAAACTGTAGGGAAATCAGTAAGAGGGCAAAAATCTTAGGAGAATTTATATTATCAGAGATATATGCTCCATTCACTTACTGATCTTTTGCCATAAGTGTATATACACACACACTATGGGAATAGTACTCAATTTAAAGTCACAAAACCTGACTCAGATCCTAACTTGCCATTCATTAGGGTAGCATTGGTAAAGTATTGGCACATGTGCCCAGCGGGCACTTGGGGAGCTATTCCATTCCCCCTCTTTCTAGAGCCTGAGGATATTTTGCATATATCCTGCCCCCTGATGGGGGACTCACAGACAGCTTGAAGTTGCCCTCTGGGCACTCGAACTCAAAAACCTTCTCCAACACTGCACTAGGGCAATCATGTTGGGCCAGTCATTTTTCTATTATGTTTCAGTTTCCTCATCTAGCACAAATGAGATGATCTTCGACTTAAACATAATAAAATTACACTAATGACCCCTATCTACCTCTCATTTAATGCTGTCAAGAAATCATTATGTTTCATCCTGTCCCTGAAGCAGTTGTTCCAAAAAGACATGGAGATTTTAGTGCACTGTAAGCTCAATATAAGTCAGAAAGATGATGTGACAGACAAAAAAGCTAATGCAATCTGGGGCTGCATTAAGAGTGGGGCACAGTTTCCAGGAAGAGGGAGGCAATAGTTCTGTTGTACCCTGTCCTTGTCAGACCTCCTCTGGAATATCATGTTCAGCTCCAGTCACTGTGGTGTGAGGGCATTAGCAAACTGGAGACAATCCAGAAGAGGGCAAACCAGGAGGATGAAAAGCTTTGAGTCTGTGTTATATGAGTATTAATTGAAGGAATGTTTAACCTGAACAAGAGAAGCCTGGGGAAAGGGGAAAGAATTAATACCTGGCTTCATGTGTTTGATATTTAGAGGAAGTCCTGGTCTTGTTCTGTTTGTCTTCAGAGGGTAGCAAACAAGGAACAATAAGGTTCCTTGCAAGAAATAATAAGAAAGTTGCAAAGAGGCTACTTCAACTTTTCCCAATGTCAGGAAATACTTCCTAACAATTAGAACCATCCCAAAATGGAATGGACTATTGCTAGGGAGAGAAGTAATGGGTACCCCTTCCTCTTAAGTTTTCAAAGAAGCATTAACAACCTCTTACTAGGATGTTAGCATGGGGCTTCATTTTGTATATGAACTGGGTTAAATGCCTAATGAGGTCCCTTCCAACTCTCAAATTCTGTTTCAACCCGAATTATCCTTTTAAATGGCTACTTAAAATTATAAAAATGGTTCTGTTTTCAATTATATAAACCTGAGTTATTTAGGAGTGAGCCTGATTCTTTTACCTTAACTTCTGTTTATCCTAATAAAATAATTAAAAGGGAATCCGTTGATGTGATATTTATTGATTGGAATAGAATATGAAACTGCCTTTTGTCACTGCTTTCATCTTGGGCTCTATTTTCCTCTGGCAATTGCTCCATAGCCAACAAGAAGAATAATTGGCCCAAAGCCAATTTTAAGGTATGCTTTAAACTACAAATGAGTGATAGAGACATGAACAAATGGGTCATTGGGCCCTTTGGGAAGACAGTTACCAAGTTAGTGAACAAGTTTGTGACTTTGGCCAGAGGAAAGAAAAGATTTGGCCTCAAGAGCAGTTAATTTCATCATGTGATCAAAGACTTCAATGATTAAAGATGGAAACATCATATAGGATGATGGCACAGAAAGAACTCTAGAGCCATCACTTTCCTGATGCAAAGATAATTCTAGATGAACATAATCAGTGCTGGCAAAGATACTAATAACTCCTAGTTCTTCATCATTACTGGCAAGATAACAGAAGACATGTCTAGCCGACAAAGTTCCAGAAGCAATAAATGTGATATGAAAAAAGTACAAAGGCAGTTGGGTGGAATAAGTCCTGAATGATGTGACAACAGCTAAGTATAGAAAGGTTGAAATGAAGAAGACTTTTGACTGCCAAGGAGTAGGGCCCCCTAGAAACCTGCTCTCCCTGCTCTATTGGCCTGAGGGAAGTATTTAGAATCTTTCTGGAGTCTAAAGTCTTGAAGGGTCCCAGATCCAACTGTGGACTGCCCCCAGTGCTGATTTCTGAATACATTGCCCCAAATCTATCCTTACATTCTATAATTTCATAGTCCAGTTTTCTGAAGAAAACACATGCCAGCAAAGAAGAAAAACACCTTTAGCTTTTAAAAAGTTATTAAGATTTTTAAATCCAAGGATCTTTTGGTTTTTCTTTAAGATGTCTCAAAATAATAGATTAAAATAGAGAGGGGGATTCAGGGGAAGCATTCAGAGAGGGAAAAGAATTCCCCCAAAAGATATAACCTAAACCAGAATAATTGTTAACACAAATAGGCCCATTTCCCAATGCATGTGGGTTATAAATAACAGCCTACCTCGAAAAAACACAATGAAACTATTTACTTTCCACTGGGGACTAAAAAGCATTTTAGTTGGTGAAAAGACCACAAAGCAAAAATATCTGAAATTATGCTAACGTCCAACAGAGCAGTTACTTCTCTTTTTTTGATTCAACAGTAGTGAAAGTAGGGAGGTGGACAAGATGACCATAAAACTAAGAAAGGAATTAAATAATCGGTGTATTATTATAGGGTGAAAGGTGGATGAAGCCAAACAAAATAATAACAAACTACTTATCCTATGTTTATTTAATATTATGCTTGTATAATGTTTAAGACCAATGTACCTTTCTCACCTGATTGCCTTTGACTGCCTTTTCTCTGTGGGACTCTTTTCTCTCTGCATTCTGTAATACTGCTCTCTCCTGCTTCTCTTTCTATCAATCTGACTTTTCCTTCTAAGTCTCCTTTGCTGGCTCTTCATCAGTGTTATGACCACTAATCATCAGTTTTCTTGTCCAAGGCTCTGCTTTTGATCCTTTTGTCTTCTTGCTCTATATTATTTCACTTAGTGATCTCATTGGCTCCAATGGATTCAATTAACTCTAAGATCTGCTTGTCTAGACCTAAATTCTCTGTCATTCCAGCCACTGAAATTACCCTCACACAGACACAGTTGTTTACCCAATTTCTATTCTAACAATGAATCACCCTTGCAGCTCTTTCACCTGTCTGCAGTATTTGTGTAGCCAAAATTAAAAGCCAGATATATTGGTGGTGGTCCCTGAAGCATTATCTGAGGGGAAAGGAACTAGAGAGGACCTCAAAGCAAGCCCAAACATGAACCAGCTCTACATATCTAATGTGCAACTGCAGAGAAAATACAGATAAGCAAAAAAATAAAATATAGATTTTCTGTTCTGTAAGAAATCATTTCATTTTTAGTTACCTCAAAGGGTTGTAGTCAGGAAAATGTTTTGTGAACCATAAAGCATCATATGAGTTCTTTATTATTTACCCCTTTTACTTCTAAGTTGTGAGTCAACTACTATGTGGAAGCTAATTCATTCTCTTCTATTTTTGCCAATGAGTCTTTATCAGAGATGGCATCCACTTGCCAGTGTAGGTGAAAGGTTTTTGTATAGAAATTATTTTCCTGCTGAGGTTAGATTTTTATTAATCTTACATTTTTATTAATCTCCTAATTTTTTCTATAACAAAAAAGATATATAGTCCAGACTCAATAAAATATTTCCAGATTAATTAAAATTCTAAATTCTAAGCAAATAATGGTGATGTTTTATGATAAAAATTAAGTAGAACCAATTCTATAGAAATACATTATTTCCTTTGTATTATTTAGAGAGACATACAATGAAATATATGGCTCATCTAGCTGTTGTTTGAATGAATTAAGTCAACCTTGAGGGAGGTTTCCATTGTCTTAGCACAGTGCCATTTAGCAAAGCTGGGAGGGATAACTAATACCCTGGATGGCAGAATTGGGATTCAAAGGCATTTCAATGGAGTGGAATGGCAGATGGAATCTAATGAGATGAAATTGTATGGAGATAAATGAAAAAAAATCTCATTGACATCCAAAAAGAACAACTAAGCAAGCAGAGGAATGGGAAGACCCGATTAGAGTTATTCCTGCCATGAAGACTAGCAGGTTTTAGCTGACTGAAACCTCAGAATAGAGGGAATTCTAAATTATGTCCAAAAAAAACAATTAAAGAAACTAGAGATATTTAATCCTGAGAAAACTTTAGGAAGATGTGGTAATTGTTTCCTTTTTTTCTTTTTTTAAGAATTTTTTTTTTGGATGGAGAGGGTGGAGTTGAGAAAAGATTAGAAATAATTTGGATACTACTGTTTCCAAATATTTCTGCAGGACTGGCATGAAAATGAATTACTTAGCCTTAGCCTGTGAAATTCAGGAATACTGGACATTTATTTTATTTTATTTTTTTTAACCCTTACCTTCCGTCTTGGAGTTAATACTGTGTATCGGCTCCAAGGCAGAAGAGTGGTAAGGGCTAGGCAATGGGGGTCAAGTGACTTGCCCAGAGTCACACAGCTGGGAAGTGTCTGAGGACAGATTTGAGCCTAGGACCTCCCAACTCTAGGCCTGGCTCTCAATCCACTGAGCTACCCAGCTGCCCCCCAAATACTAGACATTTAAAAGGAGACAAATTTGCAATCCATATAAGGATAGACATACATAACAATTCCAGTATTTAAAAGTGGAATGGGCTGCATTACCAGAGTGACTGCTCCTTCCCTGGAAATATTCAAGGGGGAGATCTAGGACTACTACCACATTGATATAGAAAGATTCTTCAAAGGGGCAGTAGGTCAAACTTCCTAGAAACTGGACCTATAAATCCTTTTCAAGTCTAACGTTCTATGATTTTATAAAAAATAGAGAAAAAATGGTTTCCAAAAGTTGTGGAAAGACTTGTATGAACTGATTTGGAATAAAGTAAGCAGAGCTTTGTGTATAATAAACACTAACTGGTAACATCTCTTGATTCTTTGTTTTTCATCTGTATATTGAGAAGATTGGACTATATTAATGGTTCTAAAACTTTTTTTTATCATGGACCCTTTGGGTAGTCTACTGAAACCTGGGGATCCCTTCTGGGTATAATATTTATTGCCTCTACTCATCCTTGAAGGAAGTGCCAAATTTCAGTTAGAGATCAGTGAAGTAAAAGATGTAATATTATATTTTTCATCCAAGTTCACGGTCCAGTGGAATTTGTCCATAGACTCCTTAGGTATCATTGACCTCAGACAAAGACTGGACTAGACTATGTCTGAGGTTCGATAAAGCCTTACGTCCCATCTTTACATACTTGAATAGACAAAAGAAGAAGAAAAAAAGCAATATGCTGCCCATCTCAGACTGAACAACTGTTTCCAGTGGCACCAAAGTAGAATCAATAAACTATAAGGTCTGGAGTCAGAAAACGTACCTCTGCTACTTGTATGCCTGAGTGAACTTGTCAATACTTTCTGGGGCTTACTTCCATCACCAGAAAAAAGTGGGAACTCAAGGCTATGCGGTTACTAAGTTCCTTTTAAACTCAGAGAATATATTTAACAAATGAGTCCATAACGTATCTATGGAGTACATGATGCAGCTCAGTGGGTAGAATGCCAGGTCTTGCATCAGAAAGACTTGAGTTCAAATCCGATCTCACACACTTACTTGCTGTGTGACCCTGGGCAAGTTATTTAACCCTATTTACCTCAGTTTCCTCATTCAGTTTCTTGAAATGAAGGAAATGGCCAACCATTCTAATCTTTGCCAAGAGAAGTTGGATACGACTGTAACAATAACATGGATTTTTGCATCATATCTTGTATGCATGTTAAATGGTTTGCCCAGGATCATACGTCTAATAGTAGAAACAGATTTAGAGGCCCTCTGAAAGGCAAAGGGAATAAAGAGGAAACAAAAGGAGGAGACATTTGTATAGAGCCTGTTATGTGCCAAGCACTGCGCTAAGTGCTTTCTTTACAAAGGGTTTCACAACCTGTGAGGTAGATGCTATTATTTTCCATATTTTATGACTGAAGAAACTGAGGCAAACAGAAGTTAAATGACTCTCCCATGGTCACAGAGCTAGTAAATATCTAAGGCAAAATTTGAACTCAGGTCTTCTGACTCCAGATTCTCCAGGCTCTCTCCCTTGTATCACCTGGCTGCTTGATTTAGACTTAGATGTTTCTGATTCCAAGCCTAGGGCACCATTCATAGTATTTCACATTGTTTCTACCCAGACCCTTAAAGTATGAACACTACATATATATGAAATACCATTAGTCCTCAAACTTGGAGACATACTTTAGGTGTGGATATGGCAATGGTAGCAAGACTGCAGCACCCAGTATTTTTTATCATAGGAACTGTAAACTATTCACATTAGAATAACTTCTTGCTGGGAGGGGTGGCACGCACCTGTAACCTCAGCTACCAGGGAGGCTGAACCTGGGGAATCTCTTGAGCCTGGGACTTCTGAGCTGTAGTAGGCTGTGCCAATCAGGCATAAACATTGCCCAGGACCAATATTGCAAGCCTTCAGGGCTAGGAGATTGTTCCATTGACTAAGGAAGGGCAAACCAGTCTGTATGAGAAACAGAGCAGGTCAAAACTGACATGACATTCAGTAGTGGGATCTGGAGGACGAATAGCCCCTGTACTTCAGGGGGACTCAGCCTTTTTTTTTTTTTTTTTAACTCTTACCTTCTCTCTTAGAATCAGTACTATGGATTGGTTCCAAGGCAGAAGAACAGGAAGAGGTAAGTAATGGGAGTTAAGTGATTTGCACAACATCATACATCTAAGAAGTGTCTGCAGCCAGATTTGAACCAGACTGTCTTTTTTAAAAAAATACCTGTTAATATTTAAACTTCAGCATTTGCTCCCCTATTATTTTCAGTCTGTTTCTGATTTGTTTAAAAAAGATACTCTTCAGGAACAGCTGGGTAGCTCAGTGGATTGAGAGTCAGGCCTAGAGACAGGAGGTCCTAGGTTCAAATCTGGCCTCAGACACTTCCCAGCTGTGCAACCCTGGGCAAGTCACTTGACCCCCATCACCCACTCTTCCACCTAGGAGCCAATACACAAAAGTTAAGGGTTTAAAAAATTTTTTTAAAAGATACTCTTCATTTAGATGAAAGCTACTAAAATTATTCTTCCAAATGCTGGTCATAAAGAAATTCTAATGCCTTTTGGCATTACAAGACACATCTTGGGGCAGTTAGGTGGCTCAGTGGATAGAGAGCCAGGACTAGAAACAGAACATCCTGGGTTCAAATCTGATCTCAGATAATTTCTAGCTATGTGACCCTGGGCAAGTCAGTTAATCCCCATTGTCTAGCCCCTACTGCTTTTCTGCCTTGGAACTAAAACTTAGAATTGATTCTAAGATGGAAGGTAAGGGTTCAAAAAAAAAAAAAGACACAGGTTGGGACAGCTAGATGGCAACTAGATAGAGAGCCAGGCTTAGAAACAGGAGGTACTTGGTTTGAATCTGGTCTCACCATAAGGATGATATTAGAAGTTGTCTTGTTATTATATTGGTTTAGAGATAAGAAGTAGGGAAACTGGCTTGAGAAAGAATTGGAGTTTTAAACAGATCTGAGAAACAGTGTCAATTTCAAATGTTGATAGTTTAATGGTTTTTCTGTGGCAGTTACTCTCTCTGGATGTGACAGTTAGTCTCTGGGTGTGGCAGTTAATCTGAGGGAGTGGTTGAGTTTCTCTCCCACTCCCTCTCCCTCTCTCTCCACCCCTTCACCACCCCCTCCCACCCTCCTCCCCATCTCTCTCTCTCTCTCTCTCTCTCTCTCTCTCTCTCTCTCTCTCTCTCTCTCTCTCTCTCTCAGCACTGGGAGGAGGTAACATCTTTTCTCTCTCCTCATTGTCTGAGGTAGAAGGAAAGGAGGGAAAAACCTGAAGAAGCTAAGTGATTTTCCTTTTCCTACTTGGGAAACACTAGTGACTGTCTATTGCTATTTCATAAATTGTTTTTATATCTGAGAAGACCAAAGTCTTTGGTCTTTGGTTTGGACTCTGAGTCTGCTAAGGCTCAGGGTTCTAACTTGGTTCTTGCTGAGGCTCAGCCAGCTGGTCTTTGTTACCTGTATGACTTTGTATAAGGATAATAGTATTAGTTTTTATTGTAGAATAGGGAAAATTTGGGTTAGTCAGATCAGGAAGGATCAGTGTAGCCTGTGGAAATAGGAAAAGCAGTTCTTTGTGGAACCAAGGAGTTTTATTTGGGTGGAGTTAGAATCCCTTAGAGTTAGAAATCTTTTTTTAATCTTTATATTCTCAATAAATAGTTTATTTTTATATAACAAGAATCTCCTTAGTGTCCTTGCACCTGGCTCTGAAGAGAAGGTCACTTATGAGCTTCACTTCAATTATATAAACTGAAGATACTTTGTAAGCACAACAAGCAGAGTAGCAAATCAGTTTATATCCCTAATCAATTCATTGCTTGTTATTTTTATAGTTTTATCATTATTTTTACATCACCCAGGACAATCCAGAGCAGGGGTCGGCAACATATGGCTCTCGAGCCATATCTGGCTCTTTTGAGGACCAGATATGGCTCTTTCTGCAGGAACCATAAAGTCAATTTTTTTTTCAGGCACTGTTACAGGAGCTCACACTGTTACAGGAGCCTGCACTATGAGCACTGTACAGCTCTCACGAAATTACATTTTTAAAAATGTGGCGTTCATGGCTCTCACGGCCAAAAAGGTTGCTGACCCCTGATCCAGAGGAACTTGTGAGAAAGAATGCTATTCACATACAGAGAAAGAACTGTAGAACCAGAAATGCATTAGAAAAATATATTCTTGATCACATAGTGCAATAGGGATGTGATTAGGGTTTTGATGTTACATGATTCATGTTCTTTCCCTCTCCTTCTCCCACCACCCTCCCAAAGCCAATGAGCAATTACACTGGATTTTACATGTGGCACACAATAGTATTTTATTAACATCGTATACCACAATTTGTTCAGCCATTCCCCAACTGATGGACATACTTTTTGTTTCCAATTCTTTGCCAGTAAAATAGACTTATTGTCAGAGGGTGGTGTGACATGACAGCCCCACGCTGGTACTACCTTGTGCCTTTTAAGTAGAGTAGTGTCCAGACATGGTCATGGAGAGCTATTTTTGGGTCTGATGAAAAAAGATTTTCTTTCCCCCACCCAACAAAAGCAGAAAAGAGGGAGAAAAGAAGGAGTGTGAAAAAAAAGGGGAAAGATGAGAAAGAAGAGAGGTGGGGGAAAGAGCATTCCCCCTTGTAGCTCAGGCTCACAGACTGTTCATGCTTTCTCTCTCTCCCCCTCAATATCCAATCTGTTATCAAGTTCTATCCATACTATACTTGTAATATCTCTCCTGTACTCTCCTTCTCCTCCAACATTGCCACAACCCCAGTACAAGCTCTCACCTGGATCAGGACAATAGGTTTCTGGTTGTTCTCCCTGATTCCAGGGTCTCTTTTCCAGTCTATGCTCCACTCAGTTATCAAAGTGATTTTCCTAAAGAAATGATCATGTCACATATCCCATTCAATACCACCCCCTCAGTAGTTCCCTATTATCTCCATGATCAAATATAAAATTCTCTGGTTAGCTTTTACAGCCCTTTGAAACCTGGGTCCCTTTCTACCTTTCTAATATTCTTACATATTATAACCCCACCCCTAGATACTCTATAATCCAGAAACACTGGCCTTCCTCGTTCCATTTCCTGATTGTGGTTTTTATTGCAAAATGAAATTTTTTATTTTATTTGTCTCTATCTCTTAACCTCCATAGCTTCTTTCATGTCTCAAATAAAATTTCACCTTCTATTGGAAGCCTTTTCCAGTCCCCCTAAGTGCTAATGGCTTTTCTCTAAGATTATTTTCTCTTTCACTCTCCATACACACACACACACACACACACACACACACACACACACACACATACACACACCATATACACATCTTATATATATAATCAGTTGCATTTTGTTTCCCCCATTTATAAATTGAGAGCATAGACTATTTTTGCCTTTCTTTTTTATTGTTAGTACTTAGGACAGTGCCTAGCATGTAGTAGGCATTTAATCAACGTTTGCTGATGACTTGACTATATTGACAAATGACAGACAAAATTTTTATAAGATTATTTTCTTTGGAAGACATCAATTTTAGGGGGCAGCTAGGTGGCTCAGCGAATTAAGAGCCAGGCCCAGAGATGGGAGATCCTGGGTTCAAATCTGGCATCAGATACTTCCTAGCTGGGTGACCCTAGGCAAGTCACTTGGCCCCCATTGCCTAGCCTTTACCACTCTTCTGCCTTAGAACCAATACACAGTAAGAAGGTAAGGGTTTAAAAAAAAGACATCAATTTTATAATGTAACAAATGGTCAAAAAATCATGATACTACTGAGAAAGGTAAAAATATTTTTATCACTTATGCTGCCTTATGGATTGCTGAGCCTTAGTCATTTGAACCATCAGCTCTCCTTCACTACTTTTCTTGTTGGTTCTAGTGTCTAGTGTCTAGGTTCTAGTATCTAGAAAGAAAGGGTAGTCATGTTGTGTTCTGCCCTGATCAAGCTTCCTTTGGAGAATATATTCAGTTTTGAGAATCATATTTGGGAACAGTCATTGATGGGCTAGTGGGTATACGTAGAAGATACCCTCACTAGTAAATGAGGATTGAAGATAGCCTGTGGAAGGAACTAGGGATGTTTGGTTGAGAGAGGGAAAGAATTGATGGGAAATATGGGGATAGCTTTTAAGTGCCTGAAGAGGCAGTCATGCACAGGATGGACTGGACTTTTTATTGTTGAGTGCAGAGGGCAAAACTGGAAGTAAGGTATAGAAGTTGCACAGAGGCAGAGATCATCTTAATGTAAGGAGAAACAGTTATAGCTGCCCAGAAATGGTTGCCTCAGGAAGGGTCTCCCTCATTAGGGGAAACCTGAAGAAATGCTTATTGGGGATCCTATGGAAGAAATGCTTGGTTGAGTTACAGGCTTGAGTAGATCTATGATGCTCTTTCAAGCACTGAGATTCTGTGAAATTATCTTAGTGCAAAAGAGAAGTCTGGACTTAAAATATCAGCATAAGGAGGAAATTCATTTGATAAACTTTTCTGGTTTTAAAAATTATGCAATTGCAAAAGAACACACAAGATGGTGAAGTAAACAGGAACCAGGAGAAAAATTCCAATACTGATTTCCACACTGTGATGGCAAACAATGTTGGAAGCCTTCAGACTTCTGCAGCGTTGCTGTATTGGCCAGTCATGACTTGAGAGGACCGATGGATAAGCATACCTCTACCTCTTGGGGGAAAGGACATGGAGATGGAATCAAGTATGTGCTTCCTAACATAGTTGAGGTACCAATGTACCACTTAGTTTAGTTCAGCTTTAGTTGTTATTTTTGCACTTTGTTGAATCCTTGCTGTTTTGCCCAGTGCCTGGGGTGTAGTAAGTCCTTGATAAATGTTTGTGGATTGCTTAATTGATTTATTTTTTACAAGACAAGAGAGGGTTGCATGGTGTGTATGTGGAGGGGAAGGAATTGGGAGCCACTGGGTTGTGACTGTAAAAAAAATAATAAAGAAAAAGAAAAAAGCATCCACAAAATATTTGAAAAGTATACACAGGAGATACTCTGTGCATTTGGCATTTTACTGTATATTCATTTATACAATATTTTTAAATAGCAATTATGCACACAGTTGTTAAGTGCTTGTGCCCTGTTCCCTCAGCATGTAAAAACTTCAAATTACAGCCCATTAAGGTGTCAGTGGAAAAAGGAACATTCCAAAAATAAGATGATTTTTAAAAGCACATTATAAAGTGACTAACTTCTGTTTTACCTGTAGGCATAGGCTTACTTTCCCTCAGATTAATCTTTCCCAGCACCTCTAGTTAACCAAATCAATTAAACAAACATTAAAATTAAAAGACTATTAAATACTTGGCATGGCTAGGACCTGGGGAATATGAAGATAAAACAAATAATAGTTCTTGTCCTCAAGGAACTTATATTCTGAGTCAAACTTGCCTTAAATTATAAAAGGGAGTCAACAGTCATTCAGGTTTTTTTGGAGGGAGGAGGGTACAAATAGTTAGTGTTTGTTGCCATTTTTAAAAGTCTTTTCTTCCAGGAAATGCTGTACTATGTTTTTGCAAGCATGAAATACTTCATATATTTTTTGTTTCCGTTGCCTATGATTTTGTTGACTTTTTTTCCGGCACTGATGTCTTCCTCTTTGGTAATGATGATGAGAATTTCTTATGATAGATCCAGTCTACAGAGATTCCCAAATCACTTCTGAATTATAATTGAAAGCCAAAGTAGACACTTATCCAGAGTTTAACTTATCTACTTCTTTTCTACCTTGAAAAAATCTTCTTAAAGATAAATAATTCCTCAAAATAATAAAAGCACATGATATTTCCAAATGCTAATGTCCCTTGCTGGTTTATACCCACGACACTTCCCCATTCCCATCAAGAAAGTATAAGAGTGGGGCAGCTGGGTAGCTCAGTGGATCAGGTAGCCAGGCCTAGATTCAGGAGGTCCTAGGTTCAAATCTGGCCTCAGACACTTCCCAGCCATGTGACCCTGGGCAAGTCACTTGACCTCCATTGCCTACCCTTAGCGCTCTTCTGCCTTGGAGCCAATACACAGTATTGACTTCAAGAAGGAAGGTAAGGGTTTAAAAAATATATGTATTTAAAAAAAAAAAGTATAAGAAAGTAACAATCAGGATCAGGACTTGGTAAAGAAAAAGAATTAAATTAAATTAAATTAAGAATTAAAATTTTAAATTAAAGAATAAAGGCAGACCACTTAAATTATAGATAACTTTTGGAGATAAAGTTTGTGTGTGACCCAGCCCCACACTCTTTTCCTGTAGACTGGGAAAACACTTTGCACAGGCTTTTATATTTGTCTTTTTATTTCTTTTGCTTCAAGTGATTATCAATACATCTTATAAAATATAATACTTGGAGTTATTGGATATTAATTTTAAATCTTACAGTAAGAGAAGTAAAAATAAAGGAAGAAACAAAGAAAGAAGGAAAGAAAAAAGACAAGTTCCATCACATGCATACACCAAAATCTATTCAACCATTCCCCAGTTGATATGAAACCCTTTCGTTTCCAGTCCTTTGCCACCACAAAAAAGAAATGCTATAAATGTTTTCATTTGTACAAATCTTCTTTCTGTTTCTTTGATCTCATTGGAGTGTAGACCTATAGTGCAATTGTCAGGTCAAAGAGACACTATGTCTTTCTAATGCAGCCTATGATTGCAACGTTGACTAGGGGATAGGATGACCTGGAAATTTGGAAGATCTCTGTTCAAATCCCACCTCTGATACTAATTAGGTTTGTGATCTAACATAAATCACTTAACTTCCATGTGTCTAACAACTCTCTAGGATGTATCCTAGATGAGTACAACTTCCTATAAAATACTTAGACGACTCACCTGATCAGTGAATATGTGAGCACAACCTCACATGATTAGTTAACCCACTATATCTAGCTGGCCCTAGCAATGCTTCTTACCCCAATTATCTTCTTGCAATATAATTGGTTTGTATGTGCAGATTGCATTGGATACCACCTCCAACTACTACCACTCTTCTCCACCTCTTAATTGGATAACTGTCTAAAATCCCTTTCTTCAAATAGCATTGCTACAAGATGCATCAGTTAACTGCTCTATGGCTCTATTCACCATCTCTGTAACAACCAAACCCAAGACACCAGTACCTGACCATCAATCCTCTATTTGTGACATATATTCCTATTAGAATATAAGATTATTTAATAAATCAATAAGAATCTATTATTATTATTAATGGCAATAGATCATCAGTAAAAATAATTGCTAGCATTTATAGAGCACTTTACTGTTTACAAAAATGTTTTACATATGTTTTGTTATTGTGCTGGGTAATCAAGATACAAAAATCCTGGATTCAAATGTGGCCTCAGATACCTCCTAGCGATGTGACCCTAAGTAAGTCACTTCACCCCAGTTGCCTAGTCCTCACCACTTTCCTACCTTGAAACTCGTACTTAAAATATCAATTCTAAGCCAGAAGATAAGAGTTGGGTTTTTTGTTTGTTTGTTTGTTTGTTTGTTTGTTTGTTTGTTTTTTAAAGATGAAAGACAAAAAATTAAACAAGTCTTATTCTCAAGTAACATTTGATTGAAAATACGTCATGTACACGTATAATTATATACAGAATAAATGCAAGATAATAGAACACAAGATTGAGGGGGGAGGGAAATAGCAGTTGGGAGGTATCAAAAACACTTCATTTAGGAGGCAATTTTAGAGGAAGAGAGAGATTCTAAATGACAGATCTGAGGAAGGAGAAGATCAAAGATGAGAGATATTTAAGGGACCAAGTTAGTTTGACTGGAGCATAGAGTATGGGAAGGGAAGTAAACGTATAACGGGGGGAGTGGAAAGATATGTTAGAGTCAGCTGTGAGGGTTTTCCAGTTAAACAGAAGAGTGTGTTTTCTCCCAGGGCAGTAGGGAGCCTTTGGAGTTTGTCAAGCAGGAAAATGAGATGTTCTGATCTGCACTTAAGAAAAAACCATCTTGATAGTTGAATGGAGGATGGATCAGAGAGAGGGGAAAGACTTGAGATCGGGAGACCAAGTAAGAAGCCCCAAAAAGGCATAGGTGAAAAGTGATGAGAGCCTGTCCTAAACCCTCTTCACTCATGTGCTGCACAGTCCAGGTGAGCTGTTGAATGCATCACTATAGGGCAGCCGGGTTTTAAATTAGTCCCCAAATTAGATCTTAAGTGCATTCTACTGCATTCTCCAAACTCAACTAGTTTCTAAGAGGAAAACACAAGAATGGGACACAGCACTGCCTGTCTCCTCAACACTACAATATCTAGGCATAAAGGAAGAAGGGTTATGGTTTCTAGGTAGAACAAATGGCATGATCATCTACAGCTAGTCAACCTGCTCATATTATTGAGAGATGACAGACAGGATTGTGGAATTCAGGGCTGAAAAGCACCTCAGAAGTTGTTGGGTTTTTCCCTTTTTAAAATTTTTATTTTGAATATTTTCCCATAGTTACATGTTTCATGTTCTTTCCCTCTCCCCCAATCCCCCCTAACTCCCCTTAGCTGACACACAATTCCACTGGGTTTTACATGTATCATTGATCAAGACCTAATTCCATATTATTGAGAGTTGGACTAGAGTTATCAAGGATTCTGTTTTACTGATAAGGAATGCGGGCAGTCCAGAAAGGGGAGACAATGAGCCTTCCTGTGGTAGCTAGGCGGGCAAGGTCGAAATACTCTGGACCTTGAGTCAGGAGGATCTCCATCCAAATCTAAGTAGCTATGTGACCCTGAGCAAAGTCACTTCAACTCTGCCTCTGTTTTCTCATCTTAAAATGGGGATTGGCATGGGCACCGTGCCCCTAAATTATAGAAGTGTTTTAGGCAAACTATAAGCAGGGAAATTCCTTTGCTCCTTTACATTCTTGTGATGCCTAAACCAAAACATTAAGAACCTGAGAGGATGATCCTCCTTAGAGTGTCCTTTAGATTTGAGATGGACAGAGAGACACACCTCCTTGGTATCTCAGACATCCTCTGTCCTCTAAACTAGGAGGGTCACCCCCTATGCCTTCAGGTAAACCTCTCCCCACCCCATACCTCAGTGCATACCACTCTAGGGTCACATCTTCTTTGTTGCAAAGAGTATAAAGATCCTAGAAGTGATATCATCTGGGAATAGCTTTCCACCCATGCTGTTCCCCCTAGGAGGCAGGTTTCTACCTATGCTGCCTTCTTGGCCGGATTCAACATTACCTTCTAAATGAATAAATTTCTCTTTTTTTATTTTTAAGCTAAGTTTCAGAGTCTTGCATCCTTGCAAAAGGTCCCCTTCCCGAACCCCAGGGGGGCCCACCTCAAGTCCCCCCACAACAGGGATGATAGTAATAGTACCTACCTCCTAGCACTGTGATAAGCACAACATTGGATAATATTTGTAAATTTGTTCAGTAAAACTTAAAGCGATGTATCAATGCCATTAGTATTATTATTACTATTATTGCTTGTTAGCGGGAGATCACCCAGGGAATAAGTAGTAGAGCCAGGATTCAAACCTGAGTCTGACTCCAAATCAAGAGTTCTTGTTATTACAGTGCATTCTGACTCCAAGAATTTCCGCCAAAAATACGAGATGGGATGGAAATCAAATAACACTTGAGCCTGATGTCCTCCATAGCCTTATCCCCAAAACATAATTAGTATGGGACTGCTGGGGGTTTGACCCGAGTGGAGGAGTCTCTTTGGGGGAGACTGATTCCCCTTCATTTCAGTTCCCCTTACTACCCACAACAAACAAGCTTGTCCCTCCCTCCATTAGAAGGGATTTAGGCAGACTGTCTTCTCTACCTACCACTCACATGAATTTGCCTCCAGGGTAACAGAATTCCCAGCTTGTGGATTATGCCATTATCCCTATTCTTTTGCAAAAAGCTGTATGTCCAGAGTTTCCGGAGACTGGCAGCGGAGTGCTGATGCTTAGTGCAGGATCCAGCAAGGAATTATCTGGCAAAGCAGAGGATAAAATGTGACAATAGATAGCAGGATTGAATTAAGGAAGAGATCACTTTAAGCTCAAATGAGAAAACACTTACTGACTATAAGAATGATTTTGGAAAGAAGGACCCCCTGAGGAAAATAATACAAGAAATGAACAGAAACTAGGGGGAAAAAATAAAAAACTGGCTCCTGTCACGTGTATCAGCAGCCATATTTCCCCCTTATACAACAACATTGAGTCATCTCTAATTTAGGTTATCAGCCTACACTATCTAATAAGAAAGATTTATGGGAAAGATAGCCATAAATCATGAAGTTTTTTGGTAGGAGAGTGGCTTAAAGAAAATGTAGCATATTAGTACAGTCCACATTATTAAAATGTAATGAATCACTCCTGATCCATCAATCACATAATGCTCAAATGGGAATTCACCAGACAATCTGTGGACAGTTAGGAAATAGAGGCTTTTCAAAGAACTAATTAAATACAAAAATGATATATTTATACAACAGTTAATTGACCACAGTAACATATGTTGGTTTAAACAAGAGCCAGCTGATTATGCATCAGTGACTAGACAACAAATATATAATTTAGCTCTAACAAAGCTGGCACTTTTCAAGTATGTCACTGATCCGATGTCAAATATGCTGATTAGTGAGACAGCAGAATCTTGCATCCAGAAAGAAAGCTGTGGCTGCAATGGATGGTCCATATAGAAATTTTAATTTATCTAAAACTTTCAGAGGGGAAGAATATAAATTTCCATTTAACATCTTTACAGATAATACCTACTTTAGGTACGGCTTCCTATATATATTGGTCAAATCATTTTTATATAAAATTTATAAATAAAAGATAACACTTTGTATTATTTGATATTATATACTTTTTGTTTTAATTAATTTTTATTTTATCATGAACTTAAATAACAAATAAAATAGTGTACATAATAGAACAGAAAGACAGGCTTGTGTATGACATTACATGTCTCTACCATATACAATTTTCTTTTCTTTTAAAACATATGATAAACCAGGCATGAGATTACATGCACGTAATTTCAGCTACCGGAGGGGCTGAGACTGACAGATACATTGGATTTGGAAGTTCTACAGCAGTGGGCTATATGAATTAAGTGTTTGCAGTAAATTCAGCATGAATATGCTCCAGAAGCAGGTGATCATCATGTTTCCTAAGGAGGGACAAGTCACTCCAGTTCAGTAATGCAGGAGGTCAAAGATCCCATGCAAATCAGTAAGAATAGGCCAGTGAGTAGTCCCTTCTAGCCTGAATAAGATAGTGACACTCTATCTTTTATTATTATTTTTTTAAGTAAGTATATAATAAGATAGGCTCAGAGCTTTCAAAGCTGTCCTGGTTTTCTGGCCTTCTTTTCTCTCTAATTAAAAAAGTCTCAATATTCTTTTTTCTTTTTTTTTTCCCCTTCCTTCTCTCTCCCTCGTGTCTTTTTGTTTCTTTTTTTTTCTGACTACCTTATTTTTATTCTGGCTACCTGAAAGACATGATCAAAAAAAGAACCCAGACATAATTTTTCAAGAAATTAAGGAAAATTGCTCTGATGTCTTAGATCCAGAGAGTAAATTAGAAACTAAAAAAAAATTCACTTTCTGAAAGAGATTCTAAAACAAAAACTCCTAGGAATATTATAGCTAAATTCCAGAGTTCCCAGGTCAAGTAGAAAATATTGTAATCAGCCAGAAAGATACAAAATATTATGGAGCCACAGTCAGGATCATACAAGATTTAGAAGCTTCCACATCAATGAAATGTAGAGCTTAGAATACATTATTAGAGGATAATGGATCTAGGATTACACCAAAGAATAACCTACCCAGTAAAAATGAGTATAATCCTTCAAAGGAAAAAAAAAGAATATTTAATGAAATAGAAGATTTTCAAGCCTTCCTAATTAAAAAATAAAACAAAACAGGGCAAACTAGAAAATCCAACATTCAAATACAGTACTCAGAAGAAACCTAAAAAGGTGAAAGGGATAACATAAGACTCAATAAACTGTTTACATTCCTATATGGGAAATTGACACTTATAATTCCTAAGAACGTTATCAGTATTAGGGCACTTTGAAGTAATCTACATAGACAGAGGGCATGGATATACATCAATTATGTTGGGATGCTCTAAAAAAGATGAAGGGATGAGAATGAAAAAAGAACTGGAAGAAGGGAGAAGGGAAAGGTAGAATGGGGAAAATTCTCTCATATAAAAGAGGCACATGAAGAGCTTTTACAATGAAGGGGAAATTGAGGGTGGTGGGCAATACCTGGAACTCTGTTATCATAATTGTTTCAAAGAGGGGAAATATACACACACATACATATGTATTTACATATACACATACACTCAATTGGGTATAGAAATCTATCTTACCCAACAGGAAAATAAAAAAAGGAATGGGATAAGAGAAAGAAGTGGGGAATGATAAAAGAGAGGGAGATTAAGGGAGTCAGTGGACAGAAGCAAAAGAGACTTTTGAGGAGGGTCATGTCAACTGTATTTTTGGAACCCCAAGTTTGCCCCTGTCACTTGAGAGCTTGTCTTAAGGGAAGTCTCAAACTGACCTTGTCTCTGACTGAACAATAAACCTTAAAGTACTTAATGATCCCAGTTTAGGTGGGATTAGTAGATAATCAAATCTTAAGTACCCTTTTAGTCTCAGAAGTCCTCTCTCACTATAAAGCCCAGACCCTGGATAAAATATTCCTTTTGTATCCATTATAAAGCATCAGCCTCTCTCTGATAATCCAGCCCTGGACTCCTCATTTCCTTGTGGCCATTATAAAGCTAATCAATCATACTTCCCTGTCCTTTATTTCCCAAAAGGCATATAAGACTCCCAAGTTCTGTTACTCTTTGGAAAATCATCTTTGGCAGTGCATTTTCCCAGAGACACTGTTGCCAGAGTCCCACAGCTTTGGCTCTAGGTGGTATTAAAGTCTTGAATCTGTGTGGCAGCTGAATATTGAACACAGTCTCTAGTCTCTAGTCTCTAGTCCTAATTAAAGATTTGATCTCTTGTTGACTACTTAATGGTTCTGTTTTTCAAAGTTGACAGACAGGATAAAAAGAGAAGAGAAAAAATAAACAGAAGGGATAAAGGGAAATAGAGAGTTAGTAAGCATAATTGTCAATGTCAATAAGATGAACTCACCCTTAAAATGGAAAAAGATAGCAAACTGGATTAGAAACAGAACAATAATAAGTTGTTTACAAGAGATACACCGGAGACAAAAAAGATATACACAACTGAAGTAAAAAATGCAGGAGTAGCAGTCATGATCTCAGACAAACCAAAAGCAAAAATGAGCCTAATTAAAGAGATAATCAGGGAAATCACATTTTTTTTAACATTTATTAATATTCATTTTTAACATGGTTACATGATTCATGCTCCTCCTTTCCCCTTCAACCCCCCCCGCACACCCCCTACCCATGCGCATTTCCACTAGTTTTGTCATGTGTCCTTGATCAAGACCAATTTCCAAATTGTTGGTAGTTGCATTGGTGTGGTAGTTTCGAGTCCACATCCTCAATCATGTCCACCCCGACCCATGTGTTCAAGCAGTTGTTTTTCTTATATGTTTCCTCTCCTGCAGTTCTTCCTCTGAATGTGGGTAGCATCTTTACCATAAATCCCTCAGAGCTGTCCTGGGTCATTGTATTGCTGCTGGTACAGAGGTCCATTACATTCAATTTTACCACAGAATGTCAGTCTCTATGTACAGAGTTCTTCTGGCTCTGCTCCTTTCACTCTGCATCAGTTCCTGGAGGTCTCTCCAGTTCGCCTGGAACTTCTCCAGTTTATTATTCCTTTTAGCACAATAGTATTCCATCACCCGCATATACCACAGTTTGTTCAGCCATTCCCCAATTGAAGGACATACCCTCCTTTTCCAATTTGTTGCCACCACAAAAAGCGCAGCTATGAATATTTTCGTACAAGTCTGTTTATCTATGATCTCTTTGGGGTACAAACCCAGCAATGGTATGGCTGGGTCAAAGGGCAGGCATTCTTTTATAGCCCTTTGAGCATGATTCCAAATTGCCAGCCAGAATGGCTGGATCAGTTCACA